>NC_140234.1:56724553-56772053 GCF_949987555.1 Borostomias antarcticus | reverse complement strand
TTGCAAGTGCCGAGCGTGCAATATAAACGCACTGGAATGATAACATGTTGGAGGGTGTTGGGGGGATGTTGAGGGGGCATATCTGTGACGCTAACTTAGCAGTATTTGTCATTTCTCTTAAACGGAAGGCAGAGGTATTATTATTGCCTTTCTAGCGATGACAATACAAGCAGTGTGCTGTCGGGCTGATCATGAAACCTAACAGGATGGTTTTCATGGTCACTATCCCGGTGGCTCACTCGCTGATTGGACGGCGAGGCAGGCGGGCTCGTGCTGCTCATGCTAATCTCCCTGTGATGTGAATCCTCTCACGCCTACAGAAGGCGCCTGTTAGTGGGGATGATTTATAAACTGCCGCGAGCGCACAGGGCCAAACGCGGACCAGACGAACGGCAAGACAGTCTTTCACAGCAACAAAGTAGAAAAGACCGCACTGGTGACTCACACACTGTATGTGACTCGCATCCAATAACAGATCTGAATACTACCACCTCCACCAATAACAGAGCTGAATACCACCACCTCCACCAATAACAGAGCTGAATACTACCACCTCCACCAATAACAGAGCTGAATACCACCACCTCCACCAATAACACAGCTGAATACTACCACCTCCACCAATAACACAGCTGAATACTACCACCTCCACCAATAACACAGCTGAATACTACCACCTCCACCTATAACAGAGCTGAATACTACCACCTCCACCAATAACAGGGCTGAATACTACCACCTCCACCAATAACACAGCTGAATACTACCACCTCCACCAATAACAGGGCTGAATACTACCACCTCCACCAATAACACAGCTGAATACTACCACCTCCACCTATAACAGAGCTGAATACTACCACCTCCACCAATAACAGAGCTGAATACTACCACCTCCACCAATAACAGGGCTGAATACTACCACCTCCACCAATAACACAGCTGAATACCACCACCTCCACCAATAACAGAGCTGAATACTACCACCTCCACCAATAACAGAGCTGAATACCACCACCTCCACCAATAACACAGCTGAATACTACCACCTCCACCAATAACACAGCTGAATACTACCACCTCCACCTTTAACACAGCTGAATACTACCACCTCCACCAATAACACAGCTGAATACTACCACCTCCACCAATAACAGAGCTGAATACTACCACCTCCACCAATAACAGAGCTGAATACTACCACCTCCACCAATAACAGAGCTGAATACTACCACCTCCACCAATAACACAGCTGAATACTACCACCTCCACCAATAACACAGCTGAATACTACCACCTCCACCTATAACAGGGCTGAATACTACCACCTCCACCAATAACAGAGCTGAATACTACCACCTCCACCTATAACAGAGCTGAATACTACCACCTCCACCTATAACAGGGCTGAATACTACCACCTCCACCAATAACACAGCTGAATACTACCACCTCCACCAATAACAGAGCTGAATACCACCACCTCCACCAATAACAGAGCTGAATACTACCACCTCCACCAATAACACAGCTGAATACTACCACCTCCACCAATAACACAGCTGAATACTACCACCTCCACCAATAACAGGGCTGAATACTACCACCTCCACCAATAACAGAGCTGAATACTACCACCTCCACCAATAACAGAGCTGAATACCACCACCTCCACCAATAACAGAGCTGAATACTACCACCTCCACCAATAACAGAGCTGAATACTACCACCTCCACCAATAACAGAGCTGAATACTACCACCTCCACCTATAACACAGCTGAATACTACCACCTCCACCAATAACAGGGCTGAATACTACCACCTCCACCAATAACACAGCTGAATACTACCACCTCCACCAATAACAGAGCTGAATACCACCACCTCCACCAATAACAGAGCTGAATACTACCACCTCCACCAATAACACAGCTGAATACTACCACCTCCACCTATAACAGAGCTCAATACTACCACCTCCACCAATAACAGAGCTGAATACTACCACCTCCACCAATAACAGAGCTGAATACTACCACCTCCACCAATAACACAGCTGAATACTACCACCTCCACCTGTTGTGATTTAATTTGATTTAGCTCCCCTGCATTTTAATCATGTCATGATATTGTAATCTTGTTCTACATAACCAGCTGCTCATGAGGGATAGTAGATAAAAAGTCACCACCAGATGTAGCCACCGGGAAACGGATGTGTAGAGAATGGAATGTCCCCACTGAATCAAGATGCTCTTTTCTCCTTCCTCACCTCCTGCCAAGTAGCCAGGCCCAAAACAGCCAGAGATATAATGCTGACTCTGCAGAGTACAGCAGTAAGGTCTCTTTTTCTCTTCCTGTTGAATTCCTTCTCTTCCCCTCATCTCCTCCCAAAGCAGCCAGAGAATAGTGCTGATTTATGCAGAGAATTATAAGTATTTTCTCCTCCTCCTGTGGGGGGGCAGTTGAGATTCCGGAAGGGCCCCATTTCCTCTCTCAAAAAGCAGACAGTCCTTCCACCCAGGAAGCTGGGAGGGGGGGCACCCAGGAAGCTGGGAGGGGGGGGGGGGGCACGGATGTAGGACATATATGGACATGAGTTATTTGCTGAGCCAGCAAGGAAAATGGGATGTGGTCAAGGGTGGAGGGGAGTGTTTGTAGATAAGACTATAAAGGGCAAGTAGACAAAGGGAAAAGTTGTTCTTTCCCGGGGAAGCTCCTGACTTATATGCTGTTTGTTTCTGAAGAGCATTAAAGTCAAATCGCATTTGGACTCTTTGTGCCTCGAGTTGTTTTTCTTCTCGGACTCTGAAGTTATTTTGGAACTTTTAAACCAATCTGGACTTAGATTTATTTCTTGGAATTTGACCCAAGACATAGTAAATTATTTTACACGACAAATGGCGAGCCTAACCAGGAGGAGGAGGCATCCACTACCCTACGCCAGGACACGGACCTGTCCGCGTCAGACACACAGGGCCCTAAATTACAAGGTAAGGCAGAGCCATTTATAAAATCTGCTGATTTGTTTTTAACGTGTGTTTGACGTGGTCAAGATCCGCCCGGGCTGCAGGTAATTAAAACGCCCCTCTTCAAAGAATCTAGAATAAATCTTACTTTAAATCATGTTTATCAGATTTGGTCCATTTAAAACATCAAAGGCACCGAGAATCCTATGCGATCGTTTGTCATAAATGTCGTATGTGTTTTATGCTTTATGCTTTGTGCTTTATGTGCTCTGCATGTGTGAGCGGAAAGTGTGAATGAATAGCAGTTGGCTTTTTGCATGACTAGCTCAGCCATGCACAGGCTAATAATTCTTGAGTACTGTAACACCAGTGTTGAGAAATGTATAGTACAGCCAGAGTTACAGTATGTTGAAATAGTACAAGATATGTGGATCCCAATCCTAGGGTGGATTTGTACGATTGATACTTTTGAGGAATAAATTAGCCTACTTAGGTTTAAATTCCTCCTCTGACGTTTGGTTAAAAGATTAAAGTGTACATTGTTGACTTCGAAGATAGAAAAGGTTTGAGTAGCTTGTAAGGGCCTGTGTGCCCTACAGTATGCGCTGACGAGGGCCTGTGTGTGTGCTCTTAGAGGAGGCTGCGCGCGGCCGAGAGGGCATTAAATCTGATCAGAGAAAGAGTGTCTGTTTGTACACTTATTTTGGGAGTGTCTGTTTGTACACTTATCTTGTTAGTGTCTGGTTGTACACTTATATAGAAAAAGTTACCTGGTTGAGTAGCTTGTTGGTGTCTGTTTGTACACTTTTATAGAAAAGGCTACCGGTTTAAGTAGCTTGTAAGGGCCTGTGTGCCCTACAGTATGCGCTGACGAGGGCCTGTGTGTGTGCTCTTAGAGGAGGCTGCGCGCGGCCGAGAGGGCAATAAATCTGATCAGAGTAAAAAATTGTAAATAAGTGTAAATAAGTATGCCGGCGGAGTAAAATAGTATGAGAGTCGCGATGTATTGTGAGAATAGAATAATTTTGGGTTGTGGGTTGTTTTTCTTTACCTAAAAAGTGTAGCGAGTGGTTCTATGATTTAAAACCGTATGTAGTTTATAAATAAGTGTTACTATTGAGTTCAGAATAGCGAGGCCGTAATTTACTATTGTAAAGGGCCCAACAGGCTTTCATGTATCGGTAGCCCATAAATTTAAGCAGATAAGAAAAGACAGTGAAGTGAGGATCACGGCCCACGTGGGGCCCAGCCATTATTTCACGGCCCACGTGGGGCCCAGCCATCATGAAATAAATTCACAAAGTAGAAAAAGGAATAGCGGCCGTTACAGGATGGACTAAAAAAACCAAGCAACAGGCACCATAAGCAAAAACAAGCTGTTGAGCGTATATAATACTGGAGAGCAGGCACTTTATTTGCATCGTCGCAGTGGTTTGGTCTCTGGTTATTCTGTTGCTGTAAATGAAAGTTCTTTGATTTGTTTAATCTCTCTCTCTGTCCCAGCCCTCATCACATAAAGCGAGTTCAGTCCACAAGACACACACACACACCCGCACGCACGTAGCCTACAGTAAATCACCACACACACACACACACACACGCTTAAACCAGACACACATTCCACAACATACACACACCTACACAGCAAGTACTCCCACACACACACGCACACCATACTCACTCATACAACACAGAGCATACATCACACACGCACACACTCAATACAGACACACATTCACTCTCATACACTCACCCTACACGCCCTCTCACACACTCACACCACACACACACACATACACACACCCTATACGCTAAAATCACCACACACACACACGCACCCTCCTACGAGCACGCCACACACACATACATACACACACCCTATACGCTAAACTCACCACGCACACACACACACACACACACACGCTTAAACCAGACACACATTCCACAACATACACACACCTACACAGCAAGTACTCCCACACACACACGCACACCACACTCACTCATACAACACAGAGCATACATCACACACGCACACACTCAATACAAACACACATTTACACACACGCACCCTCCCTCTCACACACTCACCCTACACGTCCTTTCACACACTGACAACACACACAAACATTCTTACAAGCACACACACACACATGTGCCCTCTTACAAAGCACACACACACACACACACACACATGTACCCTCTTACAAGCACACACATACACACGCACACGTACACAATACAGGGCAAGGCAAGTTTATTTATATAGCACATTTCAGCCACAGGGCAATTCAAGGTGCTTTACATAAGACATTAAAAGTATTATACAGAGAAACATAACTTCTCTTAGAAAGCAGTGGCAAAAAGAAAAGACACAGACACACATTCACAATATAATCACACATACACACACACACACTCGTGCCTGGTATGAGAGGGGTAGAGACAAGATTTTTCAGTAGAATAAAATAATTGTATGTTTTGTTTTTGCCTCATGCTTGATTTTTAGGTGATAAAGACCAGGATAGACTACCGTGCCAAATAGCCTAGATGAAAGAGCGTTCGCTACACGGTTGATTTTTAAATTTCGAAATTGTCTACTGTATAAGAAAACTATCACTGACTAACAATTTCTTTGCACTTCTCCTCAGATGCAACTTGGTGTCTGTTCTGAAGTGTCCTCTGGCCAGAGCATTTCTTATTTTGGGATATATAGTTTTCTTCCTATTTCAAAGTTCACCAGTGTGGTTTTGAGGTTATTACCCTTTCAAAGGAATCCATTACAAATTGATGTCAGAACAAGGAATGCTGGTCCGGGCGAGGGGCGGCGAGACGCGCGGCACCGTCAGACTGATCACCCCGCTAATTAAGCGGCTTTCAACACTCACCGGATTCACAGAGGCTGAGTAACGAGAGGGACGGCCCGGTGCTCCAGTCCTCCGCCCCACCCAGCATTTCAATAGAAACAAGTATTAAAAATATATATATATAAAATGCACCAAGAAAATAATTGAACATGTGTTCTATTGGTTGTTTGTTTTATTGTTTGTTCTACTGTTTGTTAAACTGTTGGGGTTTAATATTTTGGGTCTTTAGTATAGTAGGCTACCCTAGAGGCACTGGTGTCTATAAGCCTACTGTAAACTAACTAACTAACTAACTAACTAAACTAACTAAACCAAAAATAATAATAAAACTGCAGTATAGGAACTTCAACGTGGTTGTTGTAATAACCGTTTTCACAAGGAAAGCGAGGTACTGAATATTAGTCTGTTTTTGTTTTGTTTTGTCAGAACTGACATGTTCTATGTGAAACATACTTTTATTATGAAATAGTTACTCTAGTCGGTTCAAGTCATGTGACACGTGATCAGGAAATGTGTGGGCATTTCATGATGAATCATGCGTCTTGCAGCTCCAGTCTTTATCTTGTGTTGTAAGTCCTGACATTAGTCTACTCAAGTTTCTCTGTGTTGTTGCAAAACGTTTGTGAGAATGTTATCAATATGAAAGTAGTGACTTCTATAGTTAGAGTCATTCACATTATTTTGTTGGGATAAGAACAAATTATGAAGTAGAATAAATGAGAGATGAATGGATATTTCCACGCGGGGGTATTGAAGCGATTTGCATATGTTAAATAACATGAGAAGCATTCAATTCTGTGTAAGGAAACTATTTTCCTGTATTGTCTTTGTACTGTTTCTGATTCCAGAAAAGGAGATCAAAATGGTCAACTGTACTCCGACCACCGACACGGCACATCGAGGACAGAATGAACTAGTTGATTTATAAGCTGATCAAGTGTAGGACTTCCTTGTGTTGAATTATCTGCTTGTTTGTTTTAGTTATTATTATTTAGGGGCCAAGCACGAAGGTGCGAGGCACCTATTGTAATTGTTAGTGTTATTATTATTCATCTGCCATGGGAGCCTATGGCTGGCCCCATTGGTAGAGGCTTAGGGCCTGTAGCCGTGAAGCAAGTCTCACATGAATTGGCCAAAAAGGCGTAAAATGCAAACTTTGAACAGCCATAACTCATCCCCCTTTGAGCTAGAGGCATGACACTTTAAACACATTTGAGTCTAATTATGGTGAACAAATTTGCCTCAAGAACCCGTAACTTCAGGTTATGTAGATTTCTGTGATTTTTAATTTATTGTAAAACGCTTAAAATCTATCTCCTCCTAGGTAGTTTTATCAATCTACATGAATCTCAGTAGATGTAATCTAGCATTGAATATCTACAATTCCATCTCGGCAAAAGTTGGAAAATTTGAATTGAACAGCCACTATGAGGCAATGAAAATTGCAGAGGGCACTAGAGAGCTCACTTCCTGGTTAGGCCTAACCGCCAGGCCAATTTTTCCAATTCCTGGTACAATAGTACCAGAGCATATCTTAAGGCAAGTTGGAGAAATGTGACGCAGATTGGCCACAGGGGGGCGCTACAACAAGCCAAAATGCTTAAAAATGGCTGAAACACAATTGATTGCTGTGGCACCCCTTGTGGCTAGATGGGGTTATATTGCTTGTTTGGGTAGTTCATGGCATGCTCTACAACCTTCTAATTGGACGCAAAAGCATCAGATTCTATTTTGATATTGACATAAACGTTGTTGTCAATTGATACAATTGCAACCCCCCACAACAGTTATTATCAGCTATGGCCTACATACTTCCACCCATGGAGAGGGTAGTAGCCTACATTCTACCCACTTCATCAATGGATAGGCTAGTAACCTTAAGCCTGGGAAGAGGGGAGTGGTCTATAGCTTACACACTTCAACCAGGGAGAGGGTAGTAGCTTTTAGCCTAAACAATTCATCCTGAGAGAGCGCAGTAGCACATAGACTACATAGCCTAAACACACCAAGTGTAGGGGGGCATTCTTCTGAGAAATGTTAGGTTTAGAGAGAAATAAGAGTTGTGAGTATGGTTCACAGATAGCTGAATTATCAAGCTATCCCCACACTGAGACTTGATGGTAAATGTGTGACTTCCAGGCAGGTGGAAGGCCTGGAGAATAACCATGTGGCCGGTAGACATGTAGACAAATAGGTCCTAAAAGATATGTCCCAAAATATAATTAATGTAATGAGATGCTTGAAAAAAAACCTGACACTCGTTTGACGCTTTCAGATGAATTGAATGTGATTGCAGTTGTATGATGATGATGATCATGGTGATGATGATGCTGTTGCATGAATTCAACCTGATTTCCCTGGTCAGAAGACACAGACACTTATATGCATAGCTCCAATGTGGCTATGGCATGTTTCGCTTGTTGGCTTTGATGCGTGAGTCGCGCTTAGCCCTGTTATTGCTGCTTGTAGCTATATTTTTTATTTGTTTTCATGTGCCTATGGACTATCTGGGAACGTGGTCCTGGGTTCATAGATTGAGATGGTCGAGGGTGAATTTACATACAGTGCACAATCTCAGCATATAAATTGTTTGTTTACTCTGTTCTGCACCACCACTCTCTGTTTCTTACAGTAAAATTAATTGGGCTATAAACTCCCAAAATTGAGAGCAAAATTGACCATTGAGGAGAGGGAGGCAAAGCGAGCCTTATAAAGTTATAACACACAATTTTGAGAGAGAAAGCAATAAGCATGAGCGAAAAATAAATAAATAAATAAACAGGGAATAACTAAGAGAGTAGATAAGGAGGAAGACAAAGATGTTCAGGAAGTGGAAAGAGCAGGCAAGAACTAGGCAAGGTAAGCAGCAGTGGGTGAAAAGAAAACGGGGATGGGGTGCACTTTCTCTCATCCGCAGATGCCAGCCTGCAGTGCCCTTTCCCGCCTACTGCCGTGCCACGAGACCGGTCCAAGGCCAGCTACCCTCCACCAGCGCAGCAGGACGCCACCCTACCACCACCATACCACACCCACAGCACACATCCACACCAGCGAGGAGACGGAGCAGGAGGGTCAGGAGCGCAACTCCGACAGATCCAGTCACAGACCTTCCACTGGCCAGACGGGGGGGGCCCCAGCGTGGTGTGCCAAAACCAGGAAAGCAGCGTGCAACCGCACGTCATCAAATACTGGCATTGTCACCAGTGGGGTCAGCCCAAGATGTCACAAAGGTGACCCATGGAGGGGCTACATCAGACATTGTTGAACAGATACGAACATTCTTGACTGAAAATCTGACGCCCAGACGAGCGGCCATACAGACAGAGACTGAGAATTACAGCAGCCACGGGAGTAGTGTGACAGTGACGCCTCAACCCTCCACAGCTCAAACCAGGAGGGGGACAGCCTACCAGCCCACTGAATCAATCCAGGCTGGACGGTTTCCGAACGTATACGGAGATCCTACACAGCGGCAGAAATCATGAAGCGAGCACAGACACTGCCCAACCGGCAGGAGTGTGGGGGAAAGTTTGTTGGAGCGTTCCACGACCGATATAGATAGAAAGATACTTTATGAATCCCCTTGGGGAAATCCAATGTATCTAATAGCTCACGGCACAACATAACATGGAACGACACAGCAATAGTAATAACAGAACAAGAGACAGACAGCAGAACCAGAGCGGAGACATCTTCAAGACAAAACAATGAGGGCCAGGAAGACCCCATAAAACTCTCTGTGTGCACTATGTGGTAAATTTGGACACTGGAAGAATGAATGCCCGGAGAACTTTGAGGGAGGCCAGGAGCAGCGCCATCGCTACTGACCAGCGAACAACCCAAATGCAAAGATGTGGCACCCGGCAAGCAGACGCAAGGAATCAAAAACACGGGAGGAGGGGCACTGGCGGGCGGCACGAGGCGATGGGGGTGAGTTCGTTCCATTTTTCCCTGATACACAAGTATTAGTGCAGAATAGAATCACTGATTTAGAAGCATTGCTTACACCACTCACAGGGTGCGATGCCCGAGATACACCACAACTAATAAGCTCGTTACCGGGAGTAAACCTTAGTGAAATGGTGAAATGGTGTCATTTTTAGTGGACACAGGAGCGAGCATCATAACTCATTAACAAAGAAAAGCTTAAAGTATCATCCTAAAATGAGTGGCAAACCAGAAACCTAAGCGGAGACAGTTTCATGTTTGCTAGTGTAGGTTCAAATAACATGGTGGAGAGGGAATTAATTTAGGCATTTGAGCGTCACATTATACCGACCCCAGTGGGCCTGGTACTGAAAAGTTAAAGACTTAAAAAAACTGTCCACGAGTCAGAGAGGGCATAGAGAAAAACAGCCACTGTATGTATATTGATGGTTGATCACTTCTCTTACCACTGATTTGCTCTCTCATGCACGCACACGCTTAGGGGAGACACTGAGCTTATGTTATAAGGTGCACCGGCTCATGTGCACGAGGGAAGGGATAGCAGATTTGAGGAAAGGTGGGAGGAGGAGCAGATGGAGACAGCGTTAGGGTTGAGCTACTTGTCGGCATGGAGCCAATTGTGCCGCTTCTGTTAAATTGACTGAAACCCAGAAGGGTCTATTTAACATGCCTGATTCTTCTCCTCATGTGTCTCTAGTGAAGCGCCAAAGGATCAATGGTGCGATTTGGGGCCATGGATACGAGGGTGTCATGTGATACCAGACGATTGGTGGTGCAACTCATCAATCCTCCCCCATGTACAAATGTTCAAGCAAGTGGGGAGTGACTGCCTGTTTAAAGAATTATGTGAAGTTACCTTTGACGCAGCTAAGAGCGTCTGTTTTGTTGTCAAATGTAACGAAGTGATTTGTCAGATTGTGCACAGAACTGGGAGACGAGGAGCGTCTGGCTACCCTCCCAGATCTGTGAACAACAGGGAAATATGATGTGGGGTTTAGTGAATTTGGCCCCACCGGTTGTTGTTTCACCCAGGTGGAAGTATCGCCCTTGTCTGAAACAATACCCGGTCAAGCCTGAAGCATGGAGGGCAATTAGGCCTGTGTTTAAAGCTTTGCTTAAGAAGCCAGTAATCAGTGAATTACCCATGGGCAACCAGGTGCGCACACCTATCTTTCAGGAAAAGAAGGTGCAGGGCCTGGAGAACTGGCAGAGTGGAGAGTTAAAAATGCTAAATGGTTCACAATTGTAGACCTCTCGAATGCATTAGTTTCCATTGTAGTCCACGAGGGCAGTCAATTCTGGTTTGTAATTAGGGATGCGCATGGTATTGACCATTGCGCCAGGGGGGAGGTGAAACAGTATATGGCGGGTACAGTAGAGATTTTTCTTGTTTAAAATCGTAATGAAAATAAATGTGTTAGTGAGAGGGATTATTAAGTCACCACAATTATATTAGGTCCAGCACCAATGTGCGTGACAAAAAGGAAAAAGTAGGTCCAGCACCAATGTGCGTGACAAAAAGGAAAAAAGCGAAATCAATAGGCCTATTGCCTAGGCCAGAAGACTAACAAGCACAAATGTAGGCACAACAATTCATTGGGCCTCCGAGTCTTTAATATTATAGTATTTCGCTGTATGCTATTCAATGGTTAGCAGCACGGCACATTGCCACTAAAGTGTGCTTATATTAATTAAAATAGCCGAATAATTTGTTTGAGTCAAGACGTGACAGAAATATGTGCAACAATAGCGTATGACTAAATTCAAAGACTCAAGCGTGTTGTAGAAACTTGAGAATCTTGTTTTTGACTAGTCGTGTTATCAGTTATAAAATCACCGTCTAATCGTCAATGAAAGTAGTCGCTGCGCACATCCCTAACCCACGCCAGGACCAGATCCTAGGTCAGTGCCAAATAATTCTATAGTTCTGATAATGGACGACACTTTGGGGGAATCATGGTCAGAGTAGCATTCAGAATGCTAGGAATCAAGCAGAGATTTGGGTGCGCAGTCAGGGAAGTGTAGAACGAGCAGATGGTAGGCTACTCTAAAAAGCTATTTTTCTTCCGCCATGTAGTGAGAATTCAAAAAAAAAATTAAAAAAAAAAAATAAGTCAATAGACTAAATTTCCGCAGTATTCATTCTTTCCGTAACCTACCAGCTGGGTTTTTCTATCTGCCTACTCTGACCGTTTGGAAATTGTGTTTTGACAGTTATAATGCATAAAAGAATAACATAGAACAGCCGAGAATAGCAGAAAATATTCAAATCAAACAGCATATCCGAACAAAATAAAATATAGATAGAGCGGATTTAGTGGTTGAAAGAAAGTCAACGTCTGACATTTGGCATTGTTTCGGCTACCGGTCCTTAGTAAAAAGCCTGGCGACAGCCCAGGTAGCAAGTAGCAAGATTAAAAAAGATGACGAAAACCAATCGAGCGTCCCATGCCGGGTTTTACATATCGCCAAATATATTGGAAAAAAGTGTATAGCGGCAATGTATGTTTCTGTCAATATCGTGCAGCCGCAGTAAAAAGCCTCTAATATCCCTATTAGGGTTCGACGAGTGTACCCCTACCATCTGCCTCCTACCGCAACCGATGGGCAGCAGGTAATATAGAATACCCCCATCCACAATTAGCATCTAATTCATGGGGAATCAGCAGTTCTGGCAACCCATAGGGCCCCTAGGCAAGGCCAGTTCCCCACAGGTCAGGATGACTCTCAGGAGGGTCACGCACGGGTCTAGAGTGTTAGATGAGATGCCCCATGTAGAGATAGAGCAGTGTACCCCCTGGGCCTACTTCATAACCCCCCACAGGTCGTGTAGCCTGGGAGGAAGATGCAGCTGTCCCAGGACCACCAACCAATCCTCCTGCCTATGAGATACGCCGTGCAACACCCTGAACCTACCGGTCCTCCAACCCTCGAGATGTGCCCGATGACCCCTGATTCCGCCTTCAAGAGACACCGCGCGACACTCTGGCCATCCACTACACCAGCTAATTCACCCACCCGGTTCAAAACCCCGCAGTCTGCTCCCCGGTCATCGATGATGACTCCCGTCCCTCAAAAGGAATGGTCACTCCCAGGTGCCAGTAGCAGCATCATCACTCATCTCAGCAGAAGCACCATCAAGGGGAGAGTAGACATGCAGGGCACGCCTAGAGTGGTGGTACCCCAAAGCCCGTTTGGTCCCATCGAGGTGGAGCCGCTGGCCACACCCCCAGAGCGCTCCAGGTCACGCAACTGGTCGGAGAACAACAGCTACATTTCCTCAGAGGAGGACATGGATCTGTCATGGTTTCCCTGCACCCCTAGCACAGAGGAGCGCCTGGGTAGAATGCCGTTGGCCAGGTTCAAAAAACTTGTTGATAAGCTGCCCGCCCGTCAGGATAAATCAGAGATGCGCCGTCTGCGCCGTGCGGGCCAGCGTCGCATCAGATATTATCAGGATCAGTCTATCCCCACGATGACGCCCGGGAGGAGGCTCAGCACGAGGCAAATCGTTGAGGAAAACCGCCGTCACTTGTTCTACCTCATCGCCAGAATGGATGCCCTAGGAAGCAGGCTCGACGAGCTGTAACTGAAGAGAGACCCCTGCGTAGGGGGTTATGTGGGATCAATATAACATATATAATCAAATGTACCCCACAATAATACTTGTAAAGTGATCTGAAGTAATGTATACCACTGTAGTAAGTAGACTTGGTCACTATACAATCAACATTATAACCATCAAGAACATACTGTAACTAATGTTCTAGAAATAGTTTTCAGTTTTTATTGATGTTTTGAGACGGTCTTTTTGTACTACTGTTCCTGCACCCAAAGTGCTGTTCGGCCATAACCATTTCCAAATAAGACAAACAAAAGGATGAAGTGGTGTTTATCCAAGTACTAGAACCTCAGTTACATAGGCTTAAGTGGTTTATAAAGTTTCTCGCAGACTGAGTTATTTTAATACACAAGGGCGGTATTATGTTGGGCAATGGTGGGGTTTTAGGAACTCAAACCTGCGGAACATCCCCTTGTGTTCATTTACTTAAGGAGAACTGGTAAAAGGTGATTGCTATAGGTGAAGTAACTATCCAATTTGCCGTGTTCAGTTAATGGTGACGTGGCTTGTACTGTGTACTGTGTTTTTACTCTATCTGTGTGTTGTGTAAACCATACACCTACATAAGGTCTTGTAATATAGCTGAAGATATGTAGAACAAACTTTGCCGAATTGAGCAGGATCTCTATGGTCAGGAGACTGATAAAACATGTGTGAGCAAGGGAGGGGAATGTTGTTCGGGTCGTCCAGCCATAAAGAACTGCGTATACGTGCGGTCTATAACCGTACTTTCATATCTAGGAGTTGTTGTTTATGTTGAAATATTTAATAAGTAATATTGGAAATTTTGGGTCTGAATGTGACTAAGTTTTAAAGTCACAAAGTGGGGAATGTTGTGATTTAATTTGATTTAGCTCCCCTGCATTTTAATCATGTCATGATATTGTAATCTTGTTCTACATAACCAGCTGCTCATGAGGGATAGTAGATAAAAAGTCACCACCAGATGTAGCCACCGGGAAACGGATGTGTAGAGAATGGAATGTCCCCACTGAATCAAGATGCTCTTTTCTCCTTCCTCACCTCCTGCCAAGTAGCCAGGCCCAAAACAGCCAGAGATATAATGCTGACTCTGCAGAGTACAGCAGTAAGGTCTCTTTTTCTCTTCCTGTTGAATTCCTTCTCTTCCCCTCATCTCCTCCCAAAGCAGCCAGAGAATAGTGCTGATTTATGCAGAGAATTATAAGTATTTTCTCCTCCTCCTGTGGGGGGGCAGTTGAGATTCCGGAAGGGCCCCATTTCCTCTCTCAAAAAGCAGACAGTCCTTCCACCCAGGAAGCTGGGAGGGGGGGCACCCAGGAAGCTGGGAGGGGGGGGGGGGGCACGGATGTAGGACATATATGGACATGAGTTATTTGCTGAGCCAGCAAGGAAAATGGGATGTGGTCAAGGGTGGAGGGGAGTGTTTGTAGATAAGACTATAAAGGGCAAGTAGACAAAGGGAAAAGTTGTTCTTTCCCGGGGAAGCTCCTGACTTATATGCTGTTTGTTTCTGAAGAGCATTAAAGTCAAATCGCATTTGGACTCTTTGTGCCTCGAGTTGTTTTTCTTCTCGGACTCTGAAGTTATTTTGGAACTTTTAAACCAATCTGGACTTAGATTTATTTCTTGGAATTTGACCCAAGACATAGTAAATTATTTTACACGACACACCAATAACACAGCTGAATACTACCACCTCCACCAATAACAGAGCTGAATACTACCACCTCCACCAATAACACAGCTGAATACTACCACCTCCACCAATAACACAGCTGAATACTACCACCTCCACCAATAACACAGCTGAATACCACCACCTCCACCAATAACACAGCTGAATACTACCACCTCCACCAATAACACAGCTGAATACTACCACCTCCACCAATAACAGAGCTGAATACTACCACCTCCACCAATAACACAGCTGAATACTACCACCTCCACCAATAACACAGCTGAATACCACCACCTCCACCAATAACAGAGCTGAATACTACCACCTCCACCAATAACACAGCTGAATACTACCACCTCCACCAATAACAGAGCTGAACACTACCACCTCCACCAATAACACAGCTGAATACTACCACCTCCACCTATAACACAGCTGAATACTACCACCTCCACCAATAACAGAGCTGAATACTACCACCTCCACCAATAACAGAGCTGAATACTACCACCTCCACCAATAACAGAGCTGAACACTACCACCTCCACCAATAACACAGCTGAATACTACCACTTCCACCAATAACAGAGCTGAATACTACCACCTCCACCAATAACAGAGCTGAATACTACCACCTCCACCAATAACACAGCTGAATACTACCACCTCCACCAATAACACAGCTGAATACTACCACCTCCACCAATAACACAGCTGAATACTACCACCTCCACCTATAACACAGCTGAATACTACCACCTCCACCAATAACACAGCTGAATACTACCACCTCCACCAATAACAGAGCTCAATACTACCACCTCCACCAATAACAGAGCTGAATACTACCACCTCCACCTATAACACAGCTGAATACTACCACCTCCACCAATAACACAGCTGAATACTACCACCTCCACCAATAACACAGCTGAATACTACCACCTCCACCAATAACACAGCTGAATACTACCACCTCCACCAATAACACAGCTGAATACTACCACCTCCACCAATAACACAGCTGAATACTACCACCTCCACCAATAACAGAGCTCAATACTACCACCTCCACCAATAACAGAGCTGAATACTACCACCTCCACCTATAACACAGCTGAATACTACCACCTCCACCAATAACAGAGCTGAATACTACCACCTCCACCAATAACAGAGCTGAATACTACCACCTCCACCAATAACAGAGCTGAACACTACCACCTCCACCAATAACACAGCTGAATACTACCACTTCCACCAATAACAGAGCTGAATACTACCACCTCCACCAATAACAGAGCTGAATACTACCACCTCCACCAATAACACAGCTGAATACTACCACCTCCACCAATAACACAGCTGAATACTACCACCTCCACCAATAACACAGCTGAATACTACCACCTCCACCTATAACACAGCTGAATACTACCACCTCCACCTATAACACAGCTGAATACTACCACCTCCACCAATAACAGAGCTGAATACTACCACCTCCACCAATAACACAGCTGAATACTACCACCTCCACCAATAACACAGCTGAATACTACCACCTCCACCAATAACACAGCTGAATACTACCACCTCCACCAATAACAGAGCTGAATACTACCACCTCCACTAATAACACAGCTGAATACTACCACCTCCACCAATAACAGAGCTGAATACTACCACCTCCACCAATAACACAGCTGAATACTACCACCTCCACTAATAACACAGCTGAATACTACCACCTCCACCAATAACAGAGCTGAATACTACCACCTCCACCAATAACACAGCTGAATACTACCACCTCCACCAATAACAGAGCTGAATACTACCACCTCCACCAATAACACAGCTGAATACTACCACCTCCACCAATAACACAGCTGAATACTACCACCTCCACCAATAACAGAGCTGAATACTACCACCTCCACCAATAACAGAGCTGAATACCACCACCTCCACCAATAACACAGCTGAATACTACCACCTCCACCAATAACAGAGCTGAATACTACCACCTCCACCAATAACAGGGCTGAATACTACCACCTCCACCAATAACACAGCTGAATACTACCACCTCCACCAATAACACAGCTGAATACTACCACCTCCACCAATAACAGGGCTGAATACTACCACCTCCACCAATAACAGAGCTGAATACTACCACCTCCACCAATAACAGAGCTGAACACTACCGCCTCCACCAATAACAGAGCTGAATACTACCACCTCCACCAATAACAGATCTGAATACTACCACCTCCACCAATAACAGAGCTGAATACCAGCACCTCCACCAATAACAGAGCTGAACACTACCACCTCCACCAATAACAGAGCTGAATACTACCACCTCCACCAATAACAGAGCTGAACACTACCACCTCCACCAATAACACAGCTGAATACTACCACCTCCACCAATAACAGATCTGAATACTACCACCTCCACCAATAACACAGCTGAATACTACCACCTCCACCAATAACAGAGCTGAATACTACCACCTCCACCAATAACAGAGCTGAATACTACCACCTCCACCTATAACAGAGCTGAATACTACCACCTCCACCAATAACACAGCTGAATACTACCACCTCCACCAATAACAGAGCTGAATACTACCACCTCCACCAATAACAGAGCTGAACACTACCACCTCCACCAATAACAGATCTGAATACTACCACCTCCACCAATAACACAGCTGAATACTACCACCTCCACCAATAACACAGCTGAATACTACCACCTCCACCAATAACAGAGCTGAACACTACCACCTCCACCAATAACAGAGCTGAACACTACCACCTCCACCAATAACAGAGCTGAATACTACCACCTCCACCAATAACAGAGCTGAATACTACCACCTCCACCAATAACACAGCTGAATACTACCACCTCCACCAATAACAGAGCTGAATACTACCACCTCCACCAATAACAGAGCTGAACACTACCACCTCCACCAATAACAGAGCTGAATACTACCACCTCCACCAATAACAGAGCTGAATACTACCACCTCCACCAATAACAGAGCTGAATACTACCACCTCCACCAATAACACAGCTGAATACTACCACCTCCACCAATAACAGAGCTGAATACTACCACCTCCACCAATAACAGAGCTGGATACTACCACCTCCACCAATAACAGAGCTGAATACTACCACCTCCACCAATAACACAGCTGAATACTACCACCTCCACCAATAACAGAGCTGAATACTACCACCTCCACCAATAACACAGCTGAATACTACCACCTCCACCAATAACAGAGCTGAATACTACCACCTCCACCAATAACAGAGCTGAACACTACCACCTCCACCAATAACACAGCTGAATACTACCACCTCCACCAATAACACAGCTGAATACTACCACCTCCACCTATAACACAGCTGAATACTACCACCTCCACCAATAACAGAGCTGAATACTACCACCTCCACCAATAACAGAGCTGAACACTACCACCTCCACCAATAACAGAGCTGAATACTACCACCTCCACCAATAACAGAGCTGAATACTACCACCTCCACCAATAACACAGCTGAATACTACCACCTCCACCAATAACAGAGCTGAATACTACCACCTCCACTAATAACACAGCTGAATACTACCACCTCCACCAATAACACAGCTGAATACTACCACCTCCACCTATAACAGAGCTGAATACTACCACCTCCACCAATAACACAGCTGAACACTACCACCTCCACCAATAACACAGCTGAACACTACCACCTCCACCAATAACACAGCTGAATACTACCACCTCCACCAATAACAGAGCTGAATACTACCACCTCCACCAATAACACAGCTGAATACTACCACCTCCACCAATAACAGAGCTGAATACTACCACCTCCACCAATAACACAGCTGAATACTACCACCTCCACCAATAACAGGGCTGAATACTACCACCTCCACCTATAACACAGCTGAATACTACCACCTCCACCAATAACAGAGCTGAATACTACCACCTCCACCAATAACACAGCTGAATACTACCACCTCCACCAATAACAGAGCTGAATACTACCACCTCCACCAATAACAGAGCTGAATACTACCACCTCCACCAATAACACAGCTGAATACTACCACCTCCACTAATAACACAGCTGAATACTACCACCTCCACCAATAACAGAGCTGAATACTACCACCTCCACCAATAACACAGCTGAATACTACCACCTCCACCAATAACAGAGCTGAATACCACCACCTCCACCTATAACAGAGCTGAATACTACCACCTCCACCAATAACACAGCTGAATACTACCACCTCCACCAATAACACAGCTGAATACTACCACCTCCACCAATAACACAGCTGAATACTACCACCTCCACCAATAACACAGCTGAATACTACCACCTCCACCAATAACACAGCTGAATACTACCACCTCCACCTATAACACAGCTGAATACTACCACCTCCACCAATAACACAGCTGAATACTACCACCTCCACCAATAACACAGCTGAATACTACCACCTCCACCAATAACAGGGCTGAATACTACCACCTCCACCAATAACACAGCTGAATACTACCACCTCCACCAATAACACAGCTGAATACTACCACCTCCACCAATAACACAGCTGAATACTACCACCTCCACTAATAACACAGCTGAATACCACCACCTCCACCAA
Source organism: Borostomias antarcticus (assembly GCF_949987555.1). NCBI lineage: Eukaryota > Metazoa > Chordata > Actinopteri > Stomiiformes > Stomiidae > Borostomias > Borostomias antarcticus. The sequence continues at coordinate 56,752,249 of NC_140234.1, read as the reverse complement.
TAACAGAGCTGAATACTACCACCTCCACCAATAACAGAGCTGAATACTACCACCTCCACCAATAACAGAGCTGAATACTACCACCTCCACCAATAACAGAGCTGAATACTACCACCTCCACCAATAACAGAGCTGAATACTACCACCTCCACCAATAACACAGCTGAATACTACCACCTCCACCAATAACACAGCTGAATACTACCACCTCCACCAATAACACAGCTGAATACTACCACCTCCACCAATAACACAGCTGAATACTACCACCTCCACCAATAACACAGCTGAATACTACCACCTCCACCAATAACACAGCTGAATACTACCACCTCCACCAATAACAGAGCTTGCACATGGAAACATGTTCAGTCTAACCGCTGATGTTCAGTCTACCTGCTGATGTGTTCATGTCTGGGTCTGTTGCGATGAGTCCAACACTTGTCCTCAGCCATTGACTCTAATCAGAGTGTGCTTCATACCTGGGACATGAGGAGACGTCCAGGTTCTGAAGGACACTAGGAAGCAATTTGAAGACACTAGAGATCCAGGTCTGAATGCCCCCGATTATGCAGGGCAAAGCATGCAGCACTTTTTTCAATGTAATCACGCTGTGAGAAAGACTATTTTCTGCTACTTGTATTTTGCAGTGTTCAGGAAACTGGAATAGGACATAGTCTTTTGTTTCTGAAAAACCTTCTGCATTAGTCACACAGCGCGCCTACAACTTGTATACGTTGTACAATGGGCCCAGGTATCATTTAAAATAGCGTACAACGACCAGATACATGTGAGAGATTCTTTCACAGTCCAACCAGGTCTACAATATATATTTTAAGTAAAATAATTAAATCTCTCTTGGTCGCCTTGGTAGCTCAATGGGCTGGGGCGCTTACCATGTAAAAGCTAGTCCATTCTGCAGCGGCGTGGGTTTGAATCCGGCCGATGCCCTTTGCTGCATGTCTTCCTCTCTCTCTCTTTCTCTCTCTCTCTCCCACCTTTCCTGCCACCTATACTGTCCTATCGTAATAAAGCAGAAATGCCTTAAAAATATATTTAAAAAATAATGAAATCTCACTTCCTCACACAAATTCCCCCTCACTCCGATTCATGAGGCCTATTGTCACTCCCAAATTTAATCAGGAGAGGGAGCTGATGCACCTCCTATCACATCCCCCTCTCTTGCTGATGGCCACTTCCTATATTCTATTTTCTATATTTACCTCAGATTCTAAAAGCCCTTTGAAAACCCAGAACATGTGCAGGGGCCAATTAACTCCGCCCCCCTCCCTCCTGGGTGACCACAATGCACTGCCTCCCAAACTTGCCTTTCTAAAGTGTTTGTGAGTTTTCAAATGGGTTTGCGCCACACCGCTGAGCAGAGTGAAAAGCAGTGACGAAGGCGCCCCCCCCTCCCTCCCGCCCTCCTCACCCACTCACTGGCCTCAACACCCCCCCCCCCCCCCAACACTGGTCTGTCAAAACAACACCTCCAATGGCCGTTTCGGCAAATCCTACTCGGCCTGTGCGTCTGACCGATCGATACTGGTTGACCGTGGAAATGAGCCCAGCGTTGCTTTTTTCTCTCTCTCTCTTTTTCAGGTTTGCCCCTTGCTCTTTCCCCGCGCTAGCTGGATTTCCTGAAGTCAAAAACAGAGTATCTTCCTCATTTTTGGTGTCAGGTAAAGATATAGGGCCGGTGTGGGAACAGGGCTGCTGCTAGGGGGGGGTGGGGGGGGGGGGGCGAAAGGGGCGGTCGCACCGAGCCTCGCGCTTTAGAAGGCCTCGCGTTTTGGCCGCGGTTGGACTTGTAGTGCCTGGAGGTGCGCTAAGCTAACTAGCCCGAGGAAACCAAGACATCACTGGAAACACTTCACTTTCGTGACTTAGAGAGCCATCTCAGGGAGGTGGGGGTGCTTGTGACGGCCCTATTCTTCTCCAGTGTCCTGTTTGGAGGTGACTGGTGCATTGTGGGAATGCGTGACACAACAGACTGCAGTGAGAGATCGATGAAGGAGCTCTGACACAGTGTAAAGAGAACTGTTTGTACTGTGCTGTTCACTCAGCCTTTCAGATGGGCCGTGGTGAAGGACAGTTTATAGCCTGTGTGTCTAGTGCACTTAACCAACATACTTTGGAAGAAGAAGAAGAAGGACACGAATTATTTATTTGTCACGCGGCACTTGACACAAACACACATGTAGTAATAGGTACCATATAGGTAATATATATATATAGTAATATACCAATATAGGTAAATTGGTAAATAGACTGCACTTACTACACCGCGCGCGCACACACACACACACACACACGCACGCACACGCACACACACGCATCAGGGTCGCAGATAAAATGCTTCTCATGCTCTTAACCCATCCTGTTGTCCTTCCCCCAAGGGCAGCCGGGAGCAGACAGTAGGCAGCGTGCAGGGGACAAACCAAGCGCTCCTGTCCGTCTTCACCAGGGACAGCCTATGTTAGCCATCTGTTCTCCTGCGTGTTTTTAGTATTGGGTTCTGTGGGTTCTGGCCCTTGCAAACACGAGGCGAACATGGAAACTCATTTTGGGGTTCAGTGTCTTGATCGAGGGCACTTCAGTACAACGCCGGGAGCTGGGATCGATCCCAACACTTACATAAGTATGTATAGTTCTTTGTGGACCAGGTCTAACATGTAAACAAGGTGGAAATGAAAAGGGGAGAAGGGAAGGAACCTCGTCAGATAGGTACGCCATTTCCTTCAACGGAGAGTAGGGGAAAGGTTGCAGTTTCATACAGTATTGGAACTGGGCCCCTGTTGTAAATCACTCGACTGAAACCTGTTTGAGCAGAGCTGCAGCTGCGCCGGGCCACGTTCATATTCACGCCAGCAGACCTTGGCGGTTAAGCGTCCCCCTCGGAAAGGACAGTAAGGAGGCTCTTACTTTGACAGTATTGTTCCAATCACTCAACCCCGCTCGCCCTGCCCGCGAGGCAATGGCAGCTCCAAAGGCCAAGTCCATCGTGACATCTGTTGAGTGACAGCGTGATGCATGTGTCATTAGGAGCGAACAACCCTCCATTAAATCGAGTGATTCAACCCGGCTTTGGTGATCAGGGACAATAATGACAGAGCACAAGAGCGGAGAGAGAGAGAGAGAGAGAGAGAGAGAGAGAGAGAGAGAGAGGGGGGGGTAGAGGGAGAGAGAGACAGAAAGAGAGAGAGAAAGTGAGAGCTCTCTCTCTTACTCTCGCCATACTGGTCCATTAACCCTCCGCTCAACCTGAAAACTCCACACTGCATACCAATGCTGTTGCTAAGCTACAAAGGTAGGGAGGGATGTAGTCTTTGCAGAACAGAATGGATGAAGGTCCTTGTTCTTTTTTTGTGCGTGGTTGGTTTGTGGGGTTATCACTCCCTCCCTTACTCCCTTCCTCCCTCCCTCCCTTACTCCCTCACTCCCTTCCTCCCTTCCTCCTTCCCTCCCTCTCTCCCTCCCTTACTCCCTCTCTCCCTTAGTCCCTTACTCCCTCCCTCACTCCCTCCCTTCCTCCCTCTCTCCCTTCCTCCCTCCCTTCCTTACTCCCTCACTCCCTCCCTTACTCCCTCTCTCCCTCCCTTACTCCCTCTCTCCCTCCCTTACTCCCTCTCTCCCTTAGTCCCTCACTCCCTCCCTTCCTCCCTTCCTCCCTCCCTCCCTTACTCCCTCACTCCCTTCCTCCCTCCCTTTCTCCCTCACTCCCTCCCTTCCTCCCTCCCTCCCTTACTCCCTCCCTCCCTCCCTCCTTTACTCCCTCCCTCCCTTACTCCCTCACTCCTTCCCTCCCACCCTTACTCCCTCCTTCCCTCCCTCCCTCCCTCCTTCCCTCCCTCCCTTACTCCCTCCCTACCTCCCTTACTTCCTACCTCCCTTACTCACTCCCTCCCTTACTCCCTACCTCCATTACTCCTTCACTCCCTCCCTCCCTCCCTTACTCCCACACTCCCTCCCTTACTCCCGACAATGTTGGCCTGCATCTCTCTGTTGACACCACAAGAGGCAGTAGTCCCAGCACAACAAAATCAAGAAGGACACCAAAATCAACCCGCCGATCTCCACTGTACAAGTAGAGTAGTGGTCAGAGCATTGGACTCCCACCCGGGAGACCGAGGTTCAAGACCCGGTAGGGATGACTTTATGGGACTATACCCCAAACCTCCACATGTTCATCCTTTCACTCGAACCTTTACCCCTTGCCTTATAGGTCAGATCCTGTCCCAACCCCAACCCTTATTCTAACCCCAACCCACACTAGCGACTGGAAGAAGGACACCAAAACCCACCCGCCAATCTCCACTGCACTAGTAGAGTAGTGGTGAGAACATTGGACTCCCACCCAGGAGACTGGGGTTCTAGACCCGGTGGGGATGACTTTATGTTATCATCAGTGTAACTGCTTTAGCCACTGACCGCTACCATGAATGTTATGGAAGCTGCTGCTAGTTGTTGTGAGCTCATGAGCTAACTGGGATTGTGCTGGATTAGCATTGGAACTGATGTGTCCAGGCGACAAAACCTATCTTCATTTATCAGACATTATTTAATGTAATTTCAATTCACAGCTATTTCAGTGGCATTACTAGCTTCCGTCCTACCAGTCCTGAACAGAAACAAGCCAGCCACGCACATAAGCCAGGCTGGACCTGGCCTGGTTTAATTTGGTATTCTTGACAGCGAACCACTGTGCTCTTTTCTAATGAGGTGTTCTGGACAGTAAACTACTGGAGGACTGTACAGATTATCAGATTATTATTGTGCCATCCGCCATCTTCAATGGTTACAGTGTGAGTTGGAAGAGTGGAAATCGTTCAGAACCCATATCAATTGAAGAGTCGTTAGAAGAGAAATTAAGTTATGTAATAGTGAGTAAACTAAGTAGCCGATAGTTCTGGAGCCTAGTGGCCCATAGGGCAGGAGCCTATCTCCTGATTCCTTAGCGTGAGGCAGCTTGATGTACAAGTCCACCCCCTGGACATGACGCTAGTATGTCACAGGGACTCCCCCCCCAATCCAACCCTTGATGCTGAGTGCCAAGCAGGGAGGCATTGGGTACCATTAAATAAAATAGCAGGAAATATATATTTTTATAGACTTTGGTGCGACTCGGCCGGGGATCGAACCCCTAACCTCCCAATCTCACTCAGTGTGGACACTCTAACCACCAGGACACTGAGCTGGTTAAAGTCATAAAATGCTTCAACTTTAATGTGCACAGCCTGTTGACAATGCTAGTGTATTAGCTGGGTTAACGATCTGATTCTAAGTTGTACTGGTATGTGTGCGTGTGTGTATGTGTGTGTATGTGTGTTGTTTGCACGCGCGCGTGTGTGTGTGTGTGCATGCATGCGTGTTACATACTGTAGAGAGAAAATCCCTTTACACCCTTATCAAATATTATTTCAAAAATTCCAGTCTCTCCAGGCCGTTGATTGCATGGAGAAGCTAGCGGAGAAGCTAGCGGAGAAGCTAGCGGAGGCTCAGCTGCCGCAGCTCAGCGGAGCGGGAACACAGTGTTGACGTGATGTCCATGTTCAGGTCATGTTCAGGTCGTGACTCGGTCTCCCCCCAAAGCAGCGCCATTCCAGAGCTGTGCCGGGCTATTGTCATAATACCATAACACAAATTATACCATAAATGATCGTTAAACCATCAAAGCGTTCAGGTACCTCACCACACTGAGATGAAACAACACTTTAACCACGGCTTTGGTGGCAGAGGAAAGGGGAACATATTGAAAGGTGTTGAATTATCAATACCCACGTTATAACGTGATACAGTGTAGATTGTGAATGTTTACCCTGGTATAGTACTCAATAGGCTTCATTAGCATGGCTAATTCTCCTTTGAGTGTCTGCTGTTATTTGAATGAGGGGTCGTTGAAGACAACCCCTCATTCAGTGAGCACTATTCAGTAATAGTGGTCTACTATTAGTATTTGCTCTACAGTGCTTTCTTACTCTGAATAATGTTGTGTAAGTCCCTAGAGTCAAACTTCACTTCAGATGTAAGGCCTTTTCTCTGCCTTTGAAAATCAAAAGGCTTGGCTGGTGCTGACTAGCAGCATTGTAGCTAACAGCATGACTCTGGATAATGAACGACACGTTTGGCCCTAACAGGACTGAAAACAAGCACAGAACTTTTTACTAGACATGTGTGGGAGGAAAAGCCTTAGGATATTGAAGGAGAGTTTTGTGTCAACTTTATAGTTTTGTTCCCCTATGTCTTCTAATACACATGGGTTTTCAAATTCCTTCACCTTGGCCGAGCCATTGAAATGCAGTGGACATGCTGCACATATTCCTCTAGAGGGCGCTATATTCACACATTCAGTGGAAGGCATCTGAATTTCATGCAGCTCCAAATTGAAGGAATTGCCATTCTGCCGGTGTAATACATTACAGAATACAGAAGCCATCATGCACACAGTACATTATTTTCTACATAAATATCTGTAATCACTGTATTTTTAGAGACTTCTTCACCCTGTGACTTGTTCCGTGATACATTGAATTCAAAGAATCAATGTTATCCCAGAAAGCAGCTAATCTACCTGGAGTCAACGCTGACTGAACGTACCTAATCTACCTGGAGTAAACACTGACTGAACATAACTAATCCACCTGGAGTAAACGCTGACTGAACATACCTAATCCACCTGGAGTAAACTCTGACTGAACACACCTAATCTGCCTGGAGTCAACACTGACTGAACACACCTAATCTACTTGGAGTCAACACTGACTGAATGCACCTAATCTACCTGGAGTCAACACTGACTGAATGCACCTAATCCACCTGGAGTCAACACTGACTGAATGCACCTAATCTACTTGGTGTCAACACTGACTGAACGTACCTAATCTACCTGGAGTCAACACTGACTGAACACACCTAATCTACCTGGAGTCAACACTGACTGAATGCACCTAATGTACCTGGAGTCAACACTGACTGAATGCACCTAATGTACCTTGTGTCAACACTGACTGAACACACCATCTACCTGGAGTCAACACTGACTGAACACACCATCTACCTGGAGTCAACACTGACTGAACACACCTCATCTACCTGGAGTCAACACTGACTGAACGTACCGTGGCTGTGGTTCAAAGCAGGGAAACAAAAGGGAACGTCATCACAATCGTTCCTTGAAGCCAACAAGTCATTTCCTGTTCAAACACTCCATACGGGCAGCGCCTCTCCTTACTACCACCTGATACACGTGTGGGGTGTGTGGGGGTCACCCGCCCCTGGGCCTCAGACCTCCGGCCCCTGGGCATCATCCCTCCAGCCCCTGAGCCTCATCCCACCAGCCCCTGGGCCTCATCCCTCCAGCCCCTGGCCTCATCCCTCCGGCTCCTGGGCATCATCCCTCCAACCCCTGGGCCTCATCCCACCAGCCCCTGGGCCTCATCCTCCAGCTCCTGGGCATCATCCCTCCAACCCCTGGGCCTCATCCCTCCAGCCCCTGGGCCTCAGACCTCCAGCGGCCTCTGGGCATCATCCCTCCAGCCCCTGGGCATCATCCCTCCAGCCCCTGGGCATCATCCCTCCGGCCCCTGGGCCTCATCCCTCCAGCCCCTGGGCCTCATCCCTCCGGCTCCTGGGCCTCATCCCTCCAGCCCCTGGGCATCATCCCTCCAGCCCCTGGGCCTCAGACCTCCAGCAGCCCCTGGGCATCATCCCTCCAGCTCCTGGGCATCATCCCTCCGGCCCCTGGGCCTCATCCCTCCAGCCCCTGGGCCTCATCCCTCCAGCCCCTGGGCCTCATCCCTCCAGCCCCTCGCTCTACAACAGTGCAGATTAACTTGCTGGTTCCTGTTCTTAACCCCGCCCAGTCACCCCGTCAGAAGACGCTCAGCTTCACCTCCCAGCGGGGGACAGATCCAAATAACAATAATCTGGATTCACCCCTGAAAAGTCTGTAAACGGGACTGTTGAAAGGCTGTATTTACGCTGTCGAGGCCACCAGAGAAGGAGAAAGGCTGTGAGGGATGATGACTCCCCGGAGGCCGGGCCGTTATCCCCGTTTGGAAGTGCTTCAGCGCGGCGTTGAGGAGGAATACGGTCTAAACAGGGGTATTAAACCCTCTAAACAGACGTGTGGCGTCGCTGCGCTGCTCCAGGCAGAGTAGAGGGGGCCGCTAGCCTGGATCTGCCCCACTCTGAGGGGAAGGGGATGTGGATATCATGATACGGGAAAAGTAGAGTCCTCGCACCAGAAATATGTGCCCAGGATTTTTTTTATTGACACCGAGGTGACGTTTCGGGCTACAAGCCCTTCTTCTTCTGTAGCCCGAAACGTGACCTCGGTGTCAATAACAAATCCTGGGAGCATATTTCTGGTGTGGACACTCTACCTTTCCTGATGAGTTTGTTTTTGCGTCTAGGGCCCGGTTTTAAACATTTTGGATGTGGGTGCCTTTGGCCATTTTCTGCGATGTCATGATACAGCCCTATCAATAGAGACAGAGCCCCTATACTGTAAGTACAGTAGAACACCCACGCAAACTCAATTCACACAGACCTGAGAGGAACAGATAGATACAGAGGATTTTACTGTAAACACTTTGTTCCGACCCTTTACACCGACCCAAACAATTTCTTCCCTATCGCTTTGTAGCAGTTGTAGCAGCCGTTTACTCATAGAGACTTAAGGAGGCTTGCCAAGTGCGGTGGCGTTTAACCGTAGAGAGCAGACCGGTCGCCATGTTCCTGTTTTTAGCATCGCGGGGGCAGGAGAGAGAATATGAGTGACCACAAGGAGAGAAGCAACAGAATGTGCTCTTTGAGTGCGCTCCGCTTTGCATAGAGAGCGTGGAGGGGAGGGGGGGGTGGGGGAGGGGGGGGGAGCCCCATCGGCGCTCGTCAAACCGGGAACGCCACGCCCCCCCCCTATCCCAGCATGCCGCAGGGTCTCAGCGTGAGAGGGATGGAAAATTGCTGTGTTTGTTTTTTCCGTCCCCGCGGCGCGGTCACCTCCGCTGAGCCGACGGAGGGCGCGGCGGGCGGGCGAGGCCGATAAGACTCGGCGCCGTCCCGCGGGGGGAGGGCCAATCAGGAACGGCCGAGCCAGGCGGCCGCTTTCCATCGATCGGCCCGAGCTGTTGCTCAAGCAGAGGTAGGCTGATGCAAATGGGTTTGGCTGGAATGTTGTTTTTTTAAACACGCTGCGTAGGATGAGATGGAGGTGGAGCAGGAAGGCACAGTTTGACAGGCGCAAGCCGTATCCTGCTACTCATATTAAAGCAAACGACAAACGCTTACATCAAATTATAGATACTTACTTATCCAGGATAGCTATGCAATCAAAGACATTTCTGGATCAAAGATATTCTCCTTACAACGCTACACTGCTTTTTCCACGTCTGCTTTTGTTTTTCTTCAAAGGATTTCCATCAACACACCTGTGTTTGTTTTCAGACCAATTTGTATCCATATTCTACTGTCTTTCCCATAATTCCCTGCCAGTTTTTCCCCTCCTGATACATTAACGAATCAGAGTCCGTGGAGACCGCTGTCTTTTATAGTTGTCTCCCGTCGTCTTAAATTTCAGTATCAATAGACGTTTACCTTACTCAGAGAGTCTCATGAATCTTAATTTGTTCCAAATCAAGTTCGTTTGAAATTACCCCTCCCCAGAGAGAGGCTCTCATTTCTGATCATGTGACATGAAAGGAGAATCACATTTAAAATAAACTAACGTCAAATTATGTTTCTGTCTGGTGGATTTCAGAGACACTCTCTGAATACAGAAGCACACACACTCACACACACACACACGCATCCCTCCTTACACACAAGCACATGCACACACACACACACCTCCTTGCACACAAACATGTACACACAAGCACATGCACGCACACACACACACACACACACCCCTCCTTACAGTACACACAAGCACATGCACGCATGCACACACACACACACACACACACCTCCTTGCACACAAACATGTACACACAAGCACATGCACGCACACACACACACACCCCTCCTTACAGTACACACAAGCACATGCACGCATGCACACACACACACACACACACACCTCCTTACACACAAACATGTACACACAAGCACATGCACGCACACACACACACACACGCACACACACACCCCTCCTTACAGTACACACAAGCACATGCACGCATGCACACACACACACACACCTCCTTACACACAAACATGTACACACAAGCACATGCACGCACACGCACGCACACACACACACACACACACACGCACGCACACGGAAACCCAACACCGGGAACCCAACACCCCCAGGACAACCACTCGGCCAGAAGCACCACCAGAATCTCCAGAGTCCCCTTTAAACTTTCATGACAGTCGGTCTGCGCTCGTATGATGTCCCCTCCCCCCCCCCCCCACCCCGCCTCCATCACCGGGAGAAGGCGCCCGCGGCCTCGGCGCCGAGCTGGAGACTACCGAGCCTAACAGAGAGGGTGGGGGGGGGCGCTCGCTCACACCCTCGCCGGCTGCCACTGGATAACACACGAAACAGGAGATGCAATAAAGATAGGTACCGCCACTTTATCTGCTCCTGTCAGAATGCAGGCGCTAACCGCTGCTACCCTCGGGCAGAGAGGGGCCGGTCCCCGCTACGCCGCCACGCTCCAGAAGAGACACGCGGCGCCGGCGACGACAGCTTTTCACAACTCGCCCGCTTTCCGGACATGTTTATCTCTTCAGCCTTAAGGGTAATGGGGGGGGGGGGGGGGGCGGCTGAAACGGCGTAGCTCGGCGCCACGGACGCTGAACGCTCAGAGCCGTAATGGTGGCTCCGGGGGGGCTTCGCGCCGCTTAATACAATGACAGACGGCGCGTCGGCGCGGCCGTGTTAGGGCCCTTACATAGTCGCCGTAAGCTCTGTGCGCGAGGCTGTACGCGAGGCCGCAAGGTGACGTTGACGCGGCCTCGCGGAGCTCCGTGTGACATGCTCAAAATCCAAACGCACCGCAAGCCGCGAGTGCAGTTCCGCGCGTACCGATGGGGGAGCTAGAGAGGGATTCTGATTGAAACAGCGAAAAGACAATCGTAAACAGAGCGAGTTTTGAATAATGGCGGCAAAGTATTCACTGCAATTGACAGCGGAGAAGGAGGATCAGCTCAGACATATTTATAATACGGCAGATGGCCTGTATTCAGATTGGGGGGCTGTGGAGAATGCGGTCTGGAGAGTTCTTCTTCTTCTGTTCGGTCTGGAGAGTTCATAGGTCACCGGACTATAACCACTGATTTCCCCCTGCTGGTGGGGCGGTGTAGTGCACCTGACAAGACGCGGCCCAGCAGCGGGGTGTACCAAAATACTTGCGTAGAGCCGCGTAGTCCAGAGCGTTCTCAGACGCGGTCAATAGCTTACGGCGACTATGTCAGGGCCCTTAGTCAGACTCGACGGATGCGGGTTTCCAGGATGAGTCTCGTCATTCGTTCGTTCCCGCCCAATCGGTGGCATTGATTCACGCGGCCGGCCGAACCGGACTAGGTGAAACGACGACAAACCTGGCAACCGCTCCGCCGAAGACGGATTGCGATTGGTTTAAAGAACTACAGACGTTTTCACCCCGTATCCCCGAATGGTCAAAAGTCCAGCCAGACCTTTCTCCAGTGCTGGCACAGCGTAAACAGAGCGTGGAGAGAGGTCTGGCCATGCAAGACTAGAGTAGAGCAGAAACCCCAATGTAGATTGTTGAGAATACAGGCTTTGATTCGGAGGGAAACAGCTCACTTATCTGGCCCCCGGGTGATTACTGTTTTTTTGCTTCCCTCTGGAATATGTAGGGGTGGGTCGTATGCCCACCTCCCTTGTTCTCTGTAAAGCGCATTGTGTTGCCTCTGGGTATGAAATGCGCTATACAAATAAAGCTTTGATTGATTGATTCACGGTAAAGTGTTGCACTGGAATTAAAGTACTGTCATGCGTGCGAACGGCCACTCCGGATGAAACAGAGGAACTAATGGGGTATAATCTCAGACTGCAAATCCCAATGCCGTTTCTCCCATTAGTATAAAGCAATCAGCACATAATGGTCTGTGCAGCGGCCCGGAGCATTAGCCCCAGAACGATTCCTATCAACGGGAGGAATGGTACGGATCGATCGATCGTCCTTTCTCTACGCGCGCCTCTCCTCGGCTGCCCGCGCTCGGTTTTTTGAACTTCGTCGTTTCTTTCCGCGGTCTATTTAGCTCGACATCCTCGCACGTTTCCTCTCGGATTTAAATAGCGCTCCGTCGAAAGCGTGGGATAAAGGTTAATAAGCCGGAAACATCTAGGGAAGCTGGCGGGGACGCGGAGGTGCTGTGAGCAACGCCTGGAATGGCGCACGTGCAGGCGTTATTGTCTGTTGGCTTTTCACATGGTAAGTGGTTTACCCTTTAATGAAAAAATCTATAAGACATTTTGTTGGTGCTTGAACTATGGCAGGAGCAAAAAAAACACTTTGAAAAGGCACTAGGAGAGCTTAGTTGTCAATTATGAGTTGAGATCAGCAGAGTGCCATCACAAAGGGAACATACTTTGTCTCACTCAGATGGAGAGCGTGTGAAGAATGAGTCTTTATGCATTTTTAAACATCCTTATTTTGCGCAGTCTAACAAAGCACCTTGTGCTAGGGTCCTTCACGTTGAGCACCTTCTCACTTTTCAAGGACTAGGCGCATAATTCAAAGCAAGAGAGATAAATTCCTCACTCTCGTACAGTGTCATCCATCATAGCCGTGGAACACCGGGACCAGATTCATCGCTAAATATGAAAAACGAGCCTTTAATTTCCATCTAATTAATTCTCTGTAAAAAAAAAAAAAAAAAAGTCAAGTCAAATGAGTCTGATTTATTAAAAATAAACTGGAGAGTCAAGTGAGTCTGATTCATTCAAAGTAAACTGGAGAGTCAAATGAGTCTGATTCATTCAAAGTAAACTGGAGAGTCAAATGAGTGTGATTCATTCAAATTAAGGAAGGTGTGGGGGGCTATGATTAGGGCGGAGCCTGTGCCCTATGGCCTTCTGGGAGAGCTTGGCGTCCTGTACCCTGCCTCGGCAGACTCACGGCTGGCCAGGAGAGACCAGCTGACGGGCGATACCTCTACCGTACAGGGGGCCACATGAGAACATATCAGAAGTATATCAGTGTCTGTCTGCCTGTCTGTCAGTGTGTGTGTGTGTGTGTGTGTGGGGGATAGATTTGTGATGCTACTCAGGTTTGACGCAGTCAGAGGGAACTGAGAATGTTCCCCCACAATGCACGTTGTTTTGGAATAGCTCCAGATTGTGGAACAGCTCCAGGTATCACACACACTGCCATAGACAACCTGTAGGGTTACACACCCTGTAACGTGCAACTGATTCCAAGCCATTTGTGGTTTATGGTGACTAACAGGGATCGTCATCAGTCAAACACAGACTGTACTTCATCATGTTCCTGCTCCTAATTGTGTTTTATTCCATCCGGAACCTGAATGACGCTGATAAATCATCTTTCCTTAACCAAGTTTCACCACAGCACTGTCCATGGAGTTTCATCATAGCTTCCCATATATGATAATGACCTTGAGATTTCAAATGAGAGTTTAATGCACTTGCCCAGGTCTTCCTGGAGTAGAGCACGCCACGGTTCGCCCACGCGTTTCCCATTGGTTGGATAATGTCAGCCAATCCAAAGCCAGACAGCACCGGTTTCCACAGTTCAACAAAACATCACAAAGATAAAATTGTCTGCATCAAAAAAATAATGATGTATTCGCCTTATTGGGTTGACTTTCTCCATGAGAGTTTGTTATGAATTGAAATCATGGTCATGGTCGGAGCAAACTTAATATCTGCAATCACGTCATGCCTGAATCGAGCGGTCACACAGTCTGGCTACTAGTTTCCTGTGTGAATTCCCCAGCTGTAATAGGTTTCTCTATTACAAACACCCTTGAGTACAGAAATTCAATTTATCCTATCAGCACCTTCAGCCCCTAACAATCCCCACAATTCCTCAAATTCAATTAGTGTTCCTTAAATTGCAAATTGCAGTACGACATGTCATTGAATGGCACCGTTATTGGCATGGTTAACGTTAAGTCAAGAAACAACTACACATGAGTAAATGATCGTGGTACGGTGTAAAACCTCCGGAGAGAAACGGAGTGATGACTTGTGGCTGTACCTGCTACACTTCAATCAATCAATCAATCAATCAATCAATCAATCAATCAATCAATCAATCAATCAATCAATCAATCAATCAATCAATCAATCAAAGCTTTATTTGTATGGCGCATTTCATACACAGAGGCAACACAATGCGCTTTACAGAGAACAAGGAAGGTGGGCATACGACCCACCCCTACATATTCCAGAGGGAAGCAAAAAAAACAATTTCATGCAGGGGCCAGAGAGGTGAGCTGTAAAAATTCTTCCCTGACCCCTCTTAACGAGGCGATCGAGCAAGCTCCTGGAGTATGTTTGTCTAACGGCTAAGAACATTTATAGAGCAATAAATTACATTACATTACATTTTCAGAACAGGAAGGGCTAAAAACATCATAGGAGAGACACTTCTATAGTCCGCTCATCCAGACCAAAACTGAGTAGCTGACTTTCGTTCTGAGGACTAGACTCACAGCCTCTTAAGACTGAAGCTCCTCTTAAGATACTGTTTTCCATTCTACATGCCAACAGTTAGATCATCTTTTTTTATTTATTATTATTATTATTATTATTATTATTCCTGCATTTGACCAACCCCTAAAACACTGCAAACGTTTTCAGGTCCAATGATTTAAACCCATCACAAAGTCCAAAGCGTATGAATATGTTTGGGTAGATTGTGCTCATTTTCTTATAAACAAAATGATAAAACCCAGTGTGTGTGTGCGTGTGTGTGTGTGTGTGTGGAGGGGGGGGGGGGGGGGGGGGGGGGGTTAAATGAATAATAAAAAAAAAACGAGTGCCCGTTGGTACTGCTTCTGTTGTGATCTGTGATTGGACCAGAGTCCAGAGGCGATGGATCGTCGGACAGAGTCGGGCAGGCAGCTGCACAGGCTGTTTAAAGCTCCATTCGGATGCATTCTGGGAGATTTCCTCCTGGATTTATGCCTCCTCGTCCTCCTGCTATTTCCCGGGCCTCCTCACTCCCGGCGTACGTTAAGCGCTGCTGAGTTATGGTGTCAGGAAGCAGACCTCTCCTCTCCTCCCCGTCTCTCCCTGCCGGTCAACAGGGCCAACGCGCTCGCCGAGCGCCGGCTTAATGATGATCCTCCTGTGAACATGCTAATGAGCTACAGCGTCGGGAGGTGGGTTGTCTGTAGATGATAATGCCGCGTTTGGTAAATAAGGACCCGCTTCTCCCGCTTCTCTCTGACCTCACGACCTCTTAGTTCACAGCGGAGCAGAACACGCAAGTTATTTATTTCTCCCTTGAACGCGATGTTCAAAGAGTATGAACTGGGCAATTACGTTTGCACTTAATGGATTTTAACTATCAAGCTAGCGCTAGCTCGAGTTCGTTCTTCACAAGTGAAGGGGAGCAATCGATCTGTCAGGACTTGTTATGGTTGAAGTTAGGTCTTAAAAACACTTTAATATTTCTGGTTCGGAGGTCTGGGACTCCAGCCAGCAAGAATATGAAGCTGAAAACGAGCTCGCTGCAGATGCTCAACAACCTCCGGGTCTGACAGTAGCGTAGACCTGGACTACAGAAGAGGAGCCGTGTCCATGGCCTCGAGCTACGCTCCCCTGCTCAGCGCAAATCAATCACGCCGGAGAAATACTACATCTGTGTTTGTATCCTGCTTGTTCCCTTCTCTGTGTCTGTGTCTTGTCTTGATCTGACGCCATGTTGTCAGTTAGTAGCGTCGAGAGGACTTGTTAAACACTGTTTTCTCTCTCTCTCTCTCTCTCTCTCTCTCTCTCTCTCACACACACACGCACACACACACACACACACACACAAGCACACCAGCATGTTGCTAGCGAGTTTTCATCAGAATGTGATGAAGTGTAAAAATAGTCTAGTTTCTCTCTGTGGAAAAAAAAGAATACTGTCAATAAACACGTTAATATTGTGTCATGAATGATAATGAACATGTTAATACCATGCTATACAGTACATGTTAAAACAATACAGTCGCAACATGTGTATAAATGTCAAAACAAAATATAAAATTGTGCTGCAACGGACATTACCACCTCCAATGAACATTAACGGCAGCATTCACAGAAGATAGAACTCTGTTTTCATGCATTTTTATCAATATGAGCTTGTGTGTAAAAAAGGAAACGGCAATATGCATAATTAACAGTGGGTGGACTGTCATCGCTGTATAATTATACAGTAGGAACTGTCACCATCTTAGAACATGATAAAAAAAGACACTCATGTATTCATGTGAATGTTTTTTCTCTTCGAAAGACGTTAACTTACAGCTAATTTAGACACTTGGAGAAGCCAATTGGAGAAGCACTTTCTAGAGTGTTGAATGAGATCGATTGATGGATGGTTGGATGCGATAGGACCCTATATACAAACAGTACATAATCCATCGTCTGTTTTATATTTAAGTCCTTGCATGATTGAATTTCAGGTCGCAACATTTTTTCCCCCCGCAGAACTATAATCGATGTAATGAACATCTATTGTAGGTAGACAATTTCAGCAGTGAACACAAAACAGGAAATCAATATGTGAAGACCAGACTTAATATTAAGCCACCTGTTACGGGACGGGCTCGAGCGCTCTGCCAGAGCGTTGGCTTGGCAACGACGCACCAGGTCCCAACCAGGAAGTGGCGCACCTGGAGTGAATCATCTCCCTGCACTACTACCAGACGCTGCCAGAACCTAGCCTACCTTTCACGGTTTGTCACGTCTCCAGCTGGTTGGCCTTGCCAGTGCTATTTTTACTTTTTCGTGGCTTATCCCCCGTCTTGTCTTTTCCCCCAAGGAACCCCTGCTCCCCTCGTACCTCCCTGGAACCCCTGCTCCTCTCGTACCTCCCTGGAACCCTTGCTCCTCTCGTACCTCTCCTGGAACCCCTGCTCCTCTCGTACCTCCCTGGAACCCCTGCTCCTCTCGTACCTCCCTGGAACCCCTGCTCCCCTCGTACCTCCCCTGGAACCCTTGCTCCTCTCGTACCTCTCCTGGAACCCCTGCTCCTCTCGTACCTCTCCTGGAACCCCTGCTCCTCTCGTACCTCCCTGGAACCCTTGCTCCTCTCGTACCTCTCCTGGAACCCCTGCTCCTCTCGTACCTCCCTGGAACCCCTGCTCCTCTCGTACCTCCCTGGAACCCCTGCTCCCCTCGTACCTCCCCTGGAACCAATGCTCCTCTCGTACCTCCCTGGAACCCCTGCTCCTCTCGTACCTCCCTGGAACCCTTGCTCCTCTCGTACCTCCCTGGAACCCCTGCTCCCCTCGTACCTCCCCTGGAACCAATGCTCCTCTCGTACCTCCCTGGAACCCCTGCTCCTCTCGTACCTCCCTGGAACCCTTGCTCCTCTCGTATCTCCCTAGAACCCCTGCTCCTCTCGTACCTCCCTGGAACCCCTGCTCCCCTCGTACCTCCCCTGGAACACCTGCTCCCCTCGGTGCTCCCTGGAAAGCTCCTCGGACGGAACCCCCTGGACTCAATCCTCGCCCCCGCTCACGGACCACCCCCCTGGACTCGCCCCCGCTCACGGACCACTCCCCTGGACTCGCCCCCGCTCACGGACCACCCCCCTGGATCTCGGACATCGTTCTGCTGCTCGAACACGCGCGTTATCCACCACTCCGGCAGCCATAGACACACTGCACCACGCCTGGTAAACTCCGCCCACACACAGTCCTACACCGCACCCACACGGAGCTAGTTACACACGCCACACACACCAAGCCAGCGCAACACACACCTTCCCACACTCCCCCTTCCCTGCTAGTTTCGTTATCTTAATAAATACGCCTTCGAGCTAAAGATCCCCTGCTTCGGTCACTCCATTCGTACAAACAACACTATCAACTCCTAGATACAGATCGCTTCAATATCCACCTCGCCAGATGAAAAAGACCATACTGTATGTGTGTCAACTACTTATATTGTAATTACATGGAGGGAGGTGGGAACAGAAAACAATATTATGCAAATGAGAATCGGGTAAACAATGGCGCTTGTGATGAGCGTTCATAGCCGAGTCCCGGAGGGGTCGGGATCTGATTGGCATAACAAAAGGAATCGTCGTTGGTCCAGAGTGTCTCCAGCGCGGTCCCTAAACGAGACTTGAGGCTCATTACCTGACCGGGCAACCTTTAAACGCTCCAATGGATTTACGCTCAATCTCATCGCCCGCTCCGTACGCCGGCACTACTTTTCTGGCCGTGATGTGATTGATAATGCGAAGAGAGAGAGAGAGGGGGGGGGACTAATCTATTAGCAGTGATGGATGCAAAGCGGTCAACCTCTCCGTCTGCTGGACTGGGGAATAGGAACCCCGTTCTTCTGAGGAGACTGATTCTCCTGACATTGACACTAGGGATGTTAATAGTTAATTGACTATCGATTAATTGCCAATAAGAATTTAGTCGAGTAAGATTTGGTTACTTGATTAATTGCTTGTTAATGAAACAGAACTTTTTTGGGGGGGAACAAACGTTTTCAATGGGAGTTGTGTGAAATGTAATCATGATTTAAGGTCTGACTGCACATGAGGGCGCCACGCCATGTAGCGAAGGCTAATTGGGATGTCGGGAAATTTCAACGACACAGCGGAAGAAGATACAAAAATGTTGTTATCAATTAATCGACTATCGTTTGTTAAGGTAAACAGTTATCGATTAAATTTGCAACCCTAATTGACACTAAAGTGTGGATTCAAGCTCTTCAGATATCCTGGATAGAGAGAGCAGCAGAGAGGAAACTTGAGTTGGAATACAAAGTGGAATATAATCTAAATCAACACACTGCCTTGCTGCAGTAGTCATACGTACAATTGCAAGAATGCTGACAAAGACTATTGAGGATGAAAATGACATTTTCTCCAGAGAAAGTTATGTAAAGTATGTCGACGCTACACTTGATGAGCGGACTACAATGAGGAAGACTCAATCCTTTCTGCTGAAGTGATTGTATTGGTAGTGCGGATGATGGCGTAATTTTTGAAGCAGAAAGTTCTGTTATGGTACATGTCAGCGCACTGGGCAGATGGCTTTTGTCAACAAAGAGGGCAGGGAAAAGGTCACAACCTCTTCACAGGAGTCCTGGCTCCACATCAAAACCTTATCTCTAGAGAATCAGGACTTTCCAGGGCAGCTGCCCGGCAACAGCCAATCTGTGTCCTCAAATAAAGCAGCAAAGTCTGCAAACACACCTGAAGTGTTCAGGACACATTCTGTCCCCGCACGACTCGTCCTTAAGAGGCACTTTCAACGTCCTCCAGTTGTGACCTCATTTTTCTGTCAAATGGATGCGAGTACATTTATGAGCTTGCCCTTCAGGGCCCTGCTTGGATATGGTTAATGATTTGCTGTGAGCGTGCTATAAACTCCTCAACTAATATTTATCTACTCCTCACCGTGCAGAGCTGAGGCCGTCCACTATCCGTGTTTACATCTTTCTACCAGTGTTTACATCTTTGTTTACATCTTTCTACCAATGTTTACATCTTTCTACCAATGTTTACATCTTTCTACCCGTGTTTACTGTACATCTTTCTGTGGTTATTCTGCATATGTGCAGGGATGTAGAAAACTGGGAGAGATGGGATTATCTGAACACTACCAGCAATAAAATGTGATAAATATTCCTGGAGATGAGATCATCAAACGCATTCCAACGCTGCATATCTAATTAGAGGAGAGCCATTAATCATGTGTTCCAAGGCTGTTTTGGAGTAATGATATTCTAAAAGTGAAATTTATTAAACTGGGCTGGCACTGAGCACTCCGTTTATTACCCAGAATTCCTGACATAATTCAGCAGCCAATGATTTGGCCCCACTGAGGGCATTATGGTTAAAACCGGGACCTCAGAAAATTGAGTTTGTCGTTTTTCGCCTCATTTTTCGGACATAAATCAACCCTCTTACGTATTCCAGCTCCGCAACCCCAATCAAAGCAGTTTTTCTCACGCTGCATACCATGTCATTGTCGTTGTCATTATGCAGTGTTAATCAAGTCACTTCTCCTATAAACAATGTGGTGATGTCAAGGCCACTAAAATGGCTTATGGCAATTAGGAAGCAAAGGATTGCATTATAATCACTGCTGCAATTATTCTAATCCGACTCATCAGTGCTGCATTTTAAATGCCCACTGAGCCGAACGTGGACTGTTGACATAATCACATCATGAGCCACATCAGGACTCATCAAGCTAAAAACCAGCTCTCCTTTGCATGCATTTGATTGAGGGGCGCAAATCCACTCTGTCTTTATTATCAGAGGTGCGTGAAAAATAAGAGCACAACTAAATCAGGAATCTGTGACAAGCAGTGGGGTAGTAATCTGAATCAGTGGGGTAGTAATCTGAATTGGTGGGGTAGTAATCTGAATCAGTTGGGTAGTAATCTGAATTGGTGGGGTAGTAATCTGAATTGGTGGGGTAGTAATCTGAATCAGTGTAGTAATCTGAATCAGTGGGGTAGTAATCTGAAGCAGTGGGGTAGTAATCTGAATCAGTGGGGTAGTAATCTGAATCAGTGTAGTAATCTGAATCAGTGGACTACAGTAGTAATCTGAAACAGTGTAGTAATCTGAATTGGTGGGGTAGTAATCTGAATCAGTGGACTACAGTAGTAATCTGAAACAGTGTAGTAATCTGAAACAGTGGAGTAGTAATCTGAATCAGTTGGGTAGTAATCTGAATCAGTTGGGTAGTAATCTGAATCAGTTGGGTAGTAATCTGAATCCGTGGGGTAGTAATCTGAATCAGTGGGGTAGTAATCTGAATCAGTGGGGTAGTAATCTGAATCAGTTGGGTAGTAATCTGAATCAGAGGGGTACAGTAGTAATCTGAAACAGTGTAGTAATCTGAATCAGTGGAGTAGTAATATGAATCAGTAGGATACAGTAGTAATCTGAATCAATTGGGTAGTAATCTGAATCAGTTGGGTAGTAATCTGAATCAGTTGGGTAGTAATCTGAATCCGTGGGGTAGTAATCTGAATCAGTGGGGTGGTAATCTGAATCAGTTGGGTAGTAATCTGAATCAGAGGGGTACAGTAGTAATTTGAAACAGTGTAGTAATCTGAATCAATTGGGTGGTAATCTGAATCAGTGGAGTAGTAATATGAATCAGTTGGGTAGTAATCTGAAACAGTGTAGTAATCTGAAACAGTGGGGTAGTAATCTGAAACAGTGTAGTAATCTGAAACAGTGTAGTAATCTGAAACAGTGGGGTAGTAATCTGAATCAGTGGAGTAGTAATCTGAAACAGTGTAGTAATCTGAAACAGTGGGGTAGTAATCTGAAACAGTGGGGTAGTAATCTGAAACAGTGTAGTAATCTGAATCAGTTGGGTAGTAATCTGAATCAGTTGGGTAGTAATCTGAATCAGTTGGGTAGTAATCTGAATCCGTGGGGTAGTAATCTGAATCAGTGGGGTAGTAATCTGAATCACTTGGGTAGCAATCTGAAACAGTGGGGTAGTAATCTGAAACAGTTGGGTAGTAATCTGAATCAGTTGGGTAGTAATCTGAAACAGTGTAGTAATCTGAATCAGTTGGGTAGTAATCTGAATCAGTTGGGTAGTAATCTGAATCAGTGGAGTAGTAATATGAATCAGTTGGGTAGTAATCTGAATCAGTGGAGTAGTAATCTGAATCAATTGGGTAGTAATCTGAATCAGTTGGGTAGTAATCTGAATCAGAGGGGTACAGTAGTAATTTGAAACAGTGTAGTAATCTGAATCAATTGGGTGGTAATCTGAATCAGTGGAGTAGTAATATGAATCAGTTGGGTAGTAATCTGAAACAGTGTAGTAATCTGAAACAGTGTAGTAATCTGAAACAGTGTAGTAATCTGAAACAGTGGGGTAGTAATCTGAAACAGTGGGGTAGTAATCTGAAACAGTGTAGTAATCTGAAACAGTGTAGTAATCTGAAACAGTGTAGTAATCTGGAACAGTGGGGTAGTAATCTGAAACAGTGGGGTAGTAATCTGAAACAGTGTATTAATCTGAATCAGTGTAGTAATCTGAAACAATGGGGTAGTAATCTGAAACAGTGTAGTAATCTGGAACAGTGGGGTAGTAATCTGAATCAGTGGGGTAGTAATCTGAATCAGTGTAGTAATCTGAAACTGTGGGGTAGTAATCTGAAACAGTGTAGTAATCTGAAACAGTGGGGTAGTAATCTGAATCAGGGTAGTAATCTGAAACAGTGGGGTAGTAATCTGAAACAGTGGGGTAGTAATCTGAAACAGTGTAGTAATCTGAAACAGTGGGGTAGTAATCTGAAACAGTGTAGTAATCTGAAACAGTGTAGTAATCTGAAACAGTGGGGTAGTAATCTGAAACAGTGTAGTAATCTGAAACAGTGGGGTAGTAATCTGAAACAGTGTAGTAATCTGAAACAGTGGGGTAGTAATCTGAAACAGTGTAGTAATCTGAATCAGTGTAGTAATCTGAAACAGTGGGGTAATAATCTGAATAAGTGTAGTAATCTGAAACAGTGTAGTAATCTGAAACAGTGTAGTAATCTGAAACAGTGGGGTAGTAATCTGAATCAGTGTAGTAATCTGGAACAGTGGGGTAGTAATCTGAAACAGTGTAGTAATCTGAAACAGTTGGGTAGTAATCTGAAACAGAGGGTAGTAATCTGGAACAGTGGGGTACAGTAGTAATCTGAATCAGTTGGGTAGTAATCTGAATCAGTGGGGTAGTAATCTGAATCAGTTGGGTAGTAATCTGAAACAGTGGGGTAGTAATCTGAAACAGTGGGGTAGTAATCTGAAACAGTGGGGTAGTAATCTGAAACAGTTGGGTAGTAATCTGAATCAGTTGGGTAGTAATCTGAATCAGTGGGGTAGTAATCTGAATCAGTTGGGTAGTAATCTGAAACAGTGGGGTAGTAATCTGAAACAGTGGGGTAGTAATCTGAATCAGTGGGGTA
Organism: Borostomias antarcticus; assembly: GCF_949987555.1. Lineage (NCBI taxonomy): Eukaryota > Metazoa > Chordata > Actinopteri > Stomiiformes > Stomiidae > Borostomias > Borostomias antarcticus. The sequence goes on along the minus strand of NC_140234.1, from coordinate 56,729,133 downwards.
GTAATCTGAATCAGTTGGGTAGTAATCTGAAACAGTGGGGTAGTAATCTGAAACAGTGGGGTAGTAATCTGAAACAGTGGGGTAGTAATCTCCAGTAGTTGTCAATAACATGCAAATAACTAATTAACCAATTACCAGTGCTCCTGGGGGATTTGTTGGAGGAATCTATATCATGATTTAACATAATGAGTGTGTACTGTACGTACGGTTTATTTTTATGATCTACCTCCCAATGTGACTGCTGAAAAACCTTGTCACTGTCACATTGCCTACCATCCATGACATTGAGTGGCAGCTAACCAATTACAGCAAGACGTTTGCCTTCAGTCTGGTGCTGCCCAACATTTCCCATGCATTTCCCAGAAGACTTGATAGACTTTTCTATCAAGTGGCAGGCCATCCACACATGAGAAATACGTCTCATAGCTTCACTATTTTTGTGTGTATATGGACTCATCCTGCTTGAGATATGCCACCGAGCTGTTAACCATAATAGGCCAGCAAGACCCCATTTGAATAGTTTCAGGTTAATTAGATACATTTGCCTCCAATTATTTTTGCTCTCAAAGAGACATTAGCATTTCGCTGCAGTTCATATAAACTGTCATATAAGATGGGCTTGCAACAGCTCATAGTGAGAGGAATAGTGTTCTGATTTGAAGATACTATGGAAACTGTACTGCTTGTGCCCCAAATAAAGAGTGCCTGAATCTATTTATTAGTGTTTTTCAGCAGAAGCTTGATGATATACAGCTGTTGACAACTCCATGATTACACATTAAAACATCTTAATACATCTTAATGGTAAATGGGGAAATGAACTCTCCACACAGTAATGGTTTAGTGAGCAGGGAGGAATGTTTGTGTGCCCGGGTTCTAGAATGTTCAGAGTGTTCCGATGGGTTGTTCACTCAGTCTCCTCCATGTAATTAAGCACCATTGATTTTGGGAGGCTGGTTGCAGTTCATGTGGCTTTTCTCTCCTTTTAATTCCGCCATGTTTCTGCGAGTATTGGAACTGAAGAGACACACATTTGAATTAATTTTCCAGTTAAGTGCCTCTCCGCTAAAATAATGCCACCCATGGTTATTTTGTTTATCTGCTACACAGGGCCGATTTTATACAGAGCGAATTAACATTCTAGTCACTTTTATTAGCGTATGCCAGAGCATCCGTGTAAGTGTCCCTTGTGCTCTGTTGATTGGACATTTTATTAAAATTGTAAACATGGAATGATGATCATATCAATGTTGCATCACATCCCATTTTTGAAAGGAAAATGGATGAGAAATCAGTAATTCTCATTTGCTTGTTGAACATTGATGTTCAGAAAATAGCATTTTATAGGAGTTGAATTCCAAACAGCAGGAGGAAAATAAATTCTAGACACTAAAACCACCCAGAAAGCTATACAACAACAACAGCAAATAAGGGTTAAAACATAGCCTACTAAAAGCAATGATTCTACCACAAGTTTGCGGTTGCATAGATACAATAACAGGGAAATGATTTAGTGAAATGTGTTGTGCCTGACATTCCCTCCACCAAAGTGGCCTAAAGGAACTCACACAGTACTTCAATATCATGACTTCCCTCTCTTGTATTCAAATGTTCATAAAATACCTGCCTTCCCTAGTCAAATCTAATCAGGGTTCACAAACATGGCCTGAAGTGATACCTCCACACCATACAAGAATGATTTCTCACGCCTTACGACGCTATGCTACATCATATACACGACCCCGGAATAGTGTTCGCTCTCAAGAACACGCCGTTCTGTTTGACTACATGTGAATGTTCCGTTTGACTGCATCTCCCAGAGTGCCTGGGTCATATAATGTACATACACGTAGATAACACAATAAGTCAGTCATAAAACAGCGCTATCTCTTGCTGAAGCCCTCTCTATCTTGAGTGTACAAAGTCAACTGGCAGCTGCCTAGCCTGTCTTCACTGCGTCACCTAGGGCCATAGAAAACGAGCAAAGCAATTTGCATCTAAACTATGAGATAATGGCCCCCCACTCAATAAAACGTTCCCCCGCGTCTTGTGGATGAAAAATGGGACACGAGACACATTGACATTTCAAATGTGCTAACAGGACATTTTTTATGAGATTATTGCAAGGCAATATCGATACAATGCGCGTTTAAGCTTCCAGAGTATCAGACGCCACGCGGCTATGCTGAATGGCGTCCTCTGTCTACACAGACCCGGCACCGATGAATGGACTTCCTACAGTCAGACGTTTGTTTATCTAAGTCCAGAAACGGGGGACAAAGCCGTGATTCAGAGCTTTGGCGTGATGGACAGGCCTTAAAGTATGTGAAGCCACTGACATATCTACCAGCGCAAACGTGTGAGTTGAATACATACATACTGATGGCTCATGTTCCGCTGAACAAAGGGGCTGTTTTAGTGTTCAGCAGCCATGGTGGGTTAATCATTAGCATCTAGAACATTCCATATCCCCACCACTGTAAAGGGCTGCACATGATGGTATGATCTTATGAATAGATCACACGCATGTTCATCAACGGCTTATTCTCTTCTCGATCCGACAAAAATCACGGGAAACGCCACCGGCGAATGCTCGCCGCGCCGGGCTCCTCCCACTACGCCGGGCACAAAGCATACCGCAGATAGGCAGACCGAAGGGCACATCACATGCAGACATGCGGTTCGGTCACTTAACATTGAAACATTCGCCCGACCTGCCAAATTCCCCCCCACCAAGCCAACTTGCACCCACAATCCCGAAATGTCAACAAGGCGTTAAAGCATACAACTATGCTGGGAAACGAGGGAAAACCACTATCAGGGGCGGCCATCTTGTCAAAGTTAATCAGACGGTGCATGCCACTGATTTCATTTCTGAGCTCTGAGGCCCCTGGGGGCCGATTGGCTTTGCAGTTGTGGTTTCCGGTCTAAGCGGATGTAGATCCCCCTGGTCAATAACAGGCCTACCCATAAACCCACGATGCAATGCGGCAAGAACTCCCTCTTGAATCGGCTGCACGTCCGTGTTTGATTCTCATTCGTAGCGACTGGCCTGACAGGATACCGGCAGGCTCTAGACTGTGAGCCGAGCGCTGAGCAGTGAATAAAAACCAGGCTCTCCCCCGAGGAGCGCCCGGCGGCGCAAGGTTAGCTCTGAGGCTCTTCATATAGGAAAAACAGCAAGTATTCTGACCTCGACGGAACCCGAGTCTCCTGTTCCCAGCAGGGAACGCCGTTTCTCTCACGCTCTGTTTCAATATCCCAGTTCTATTCTGTTTTGTGTCACCAATCAAAACTCGGAAAGCGGTAGGTTGAGAGTTCGTCGTTTTGGAGAGAGGAAGTCCTAATCTGATAGGGAGACGCTAGCAGGGGTGACGAGTCAGCACCGTGGAAAGCAGATCAGAAAAGCAGTGGGTACTCCACCACAGGCCACAGTGGCTGGTTACATTTCTTTTATCTCCTCTTAACTACGGACGCGGCGTCGGACCTGTGAATCCGTCGTAGCCTGGGAAACGGCAAAGACGAAGCCTTGTGAAATAAGCTTTGAGGTTGAACATGTTTTCTAGCGGAGCGTAAGAAATGCTGTATCTTAGCCGTCAGGCAAATGAAGAATTCCTTGTAAGCCTCGTCCTTTCTGGGTTCCACCGGACCCCGCGGGGCGCCAGGCATGACTAACTCCTGGTTACCAGGAGGATTCTGCAGGAGTTGATTAACTCTGTGGAACAATCTACCCCAGGAGGGTAACGCGCGGAGGGACACAAAGAAGAAAATGTTAATTTGACGTGAGCCAGGCAGCTCAGTCACCGTAGCCTCGCCACACACCCCTCACATTCAGATTGAGACCCAGGCTTGGATTTGTTACATGTATATATAATAGTGCAAGGTTATGATAGTTTTGCTATTTTAATTTGAGTGCTTTTTAGGTTGCCTAGCTTACAGAAGCTTGCTCAACTTGTGATATTCCCACTATTTCTTTCTTTCCTTATTTTTTGATATTTTTCATATATTTTTTGTGATTTCAGTTTTAAAGGAGAATTCCACCCTAGAACAACGTTAGGCTCAACAACTAGACACCAATAAAACAATGAAGAAAAATGTGGTTTCCTTGACTACAGCTGCTCCATGTAAACAAAGCATGCTCACAAAGTCTGCAGTTCTGGAGATTTGCCGTGAGACTACAACAACAACAACAAAATGAAGAATATTATGAATGAAAAGAAAGTTAGTTAAATAAAATAGTACAGAGATAAAACAAGGATAAAACAGAGGCAATAATACAAAAAAAAAAAAATACATGAAAATATAGTAAAATAGGTTACAATAAAATTAAGAACAGAACAAGAAATTAAGATAAAACAATTACAGTTAGACGCGCAAAATTCAGAAATTATAATTTTAAAATGACCAAACATAGGGAGGGCAGCCATTTTGAAAGTGCTTTGCAGGGCGTTCCGTGAGTTTAGAGCAGTGACAGTAAAAGCAGTCAATCCTGGGCTGCCTCGCACGGCGCTAATAGAAGGTGAAATGTGACTTTTACCGTGATCATCCAGGTGGTTCAGACTTCTACTGTGGAGCTGAGA
>NC_140234.1:56712053-56719553 GCF_949987555.1 Borostomias antarcticus | reverse complement strand
CAAAGCAAACCCTCTGGCGTGTCAGATTAGTATTACAGGGGGGACTTAATGGTTCATCTTAACTCTGTCGGCTCGCTGTAATGTGGGTAATGGAGTCAGACAGGGCGGGATTGTAACCCAGTTTCTGTTCAACCTTTATAGGGACGACTTATCCAAGCAACTTAATAGGTGTAAAAGTGTCTGTCTCATAAAATCATTGTTATTAATCATTTTATGTATGCAGATGATTTGGTAGCGTTCTCTCCATATAAGGCTGGTTTACAATTACTTAAGATATGTTCCAATTACGGTTTAGAATGTGACATCCAATACAACGCCAAGAAGAGCAACATTATGATTGTACGATGTAAAGATGACAGAAACTCAGTTTTCCCTGTTTTATTTGTGTAATAATGTTCTTGAAGGGTGTGAGGAGATTAAATATCTGGGCCCTTGTATTACAGACGACTTGTCAGATGATGAAGATGTACAGATACAATGTTGTAAGCTGTATGCTCAGCTGATATGTTAATATGAATATTTAATATGTGCCCTTCTGATGTCAAAGCTTCACTGTCTGGAGCGTACTGCACAGCGCTGTGTACCGCTCACCTGTGGGGCAGCTGTGGGGTAGCTGAGGGGCAGTTATGCTGAGGGGCAGCTACGCAGTGCCTGTGGGGCAGCTACAGGAAAGGCAGTATGCAGAAACGTAATGTGGCTTTTAATGATGCTCTCCGACTGCTGCTATGGGTGCCCAGGAGGCTCAGTACCGGCCAAATATTTGTCAGTGTGTGGATACCAACTTCTCATGCAATTTTGTTCTAATGTGGACATTTCAATACTAATAACACCAAACAAGTGAGTTTTATTCTCAACTTTACCTTCAACTACACAAGAATAAAACCCACAAAGAGGCTCTTTTATCATGTTATTGATTAAATCATGGTTTACCTCAAATCCGAACATTATACACACAGCATACAATTGTGGCCAGGATTCTTAGGAAAATATACATGCTTTGATGTGTCAGTATATCAACTGAATTCTGTATGGTAATAGCTTCAGACCTAGGGAAACATGCAGGTATGCTGGTGATATGTTTATTATGAATATTATTCAGATGAATTAATCCGCTCAGGTCGATAAGCATGCATGTGACATAGCAATGTCCTTTGATCCAGCACTTTGTTCATCAACACTTTCACTATACGCTACATGATTTGCATAGAATGTGCTTTTTTTACCTCAGGTTCTCCTCATGGGAGCCCACTCCCCGGTGTTTGAGAGTTTTCTCTTTTACCTTGGATGTGTTTGACAAATCTGACAAGTGCAGGTGGGGAGCGCCGGTAATCTGACATCCCGAGGGCCCAAACGTGACACTGCATCAGAATTTGACTTGAAAAGTCTTGGTATTGACTGACATTAAACCCTGTAACCAGCTGGGCTACTTACCGTCTCAACCAGCCTAAGTGGGTGTTTGTCATGAAGGTTTTTGTAAACACAAACACCTTTTAAAACAAAACTAGACAAAAACTATCTGACTAAACTATCCGTGAAAGTTGTGGCTCACACTGAAAAAACTTGAGCACAGTCAAGGAGAGCGTATAGAAATGTAATTCACTAGCTTTGTCCATCAGTCTAATGTATGTTTCCTCCAGAAGTATATATGAGTTTGGAAATCCTAGAGAAATTGATGAATAATACATTACACTTTAACTAAATCCATTCAATTTTAGTCTACTAAATCTACTGTAGATTTAGTCGACTAAAATCATAATGCTATTAAGTCAACTAAAACTAGGCTAAAACTAAAACAATTCAGATTACTAAAATATGACTATAACTAAATAGTATTTTAGTCAAAAGACTATGACTACAACTAAATCAAAATTTGCTGTCAAAAATAACACTGATATCACGTCACACACACTGAATACATCGTTGCACACCCATTACACATTGTACAGTCGCTGTAAATACACTGACCGCCGATAGTATATTGTTTTTATTTTTGTTTTGGTGTTTAGTACTGGTCATTTGCACTGTCCCGTCTCTCCCCTGTCATCCATGTTTTGCACCACTGACCCAAACAAATGTACGTTGTGAAACTACACGGCGATAAACGTTTGATTCTGATTCACATGGTGCAAAACTGAAGAGATGATGTCACTCATTGAGCAGTCAGGTGAACTACAGGATGGGAAGAGCATCCGTGAGAGAGGGAGAGAGAGAGAGAGAGAGAGGGAATGAGAGAGAGAGAGAGAATGAGAGAGAGGGAGAGAGGGAATGAGAGAGAGGGAGAGAAAGAGTGACAGAGAGAGAGGGAGAGAAAGAGAGTGACAGAGAGAGAGAGAAAGAGAGAGAGAGAGAGAGAGAGAATGAGAGAGAGAGAGGGGAGAGAGGGAGAGAGAGAGAGAGGGAATGAGAGAGAGAGAGAAAGAGTGACAGAGAGAGAGAGAGAGAGCGAGAGAAAGAGAGAGTGACAGAGAGAGAGAGAGAGGGAGAGAAAGAGAGAGAGAGAGTGACAGAGAGAAAGAGAGAGTGACAGAGAGAGAGAGAGAGGGAATGAGAGAGAGGGAGAGAGAGAGAAAGAGACACTGGTATGAGACTCCCAACACGTACACGTGACAACTTGGATCAGTTCCATAAAAGCAAAATCCACCAGATCATCACTTAGCATGGACACCTTTTACAAACACAGATGCCAAAGACCTTGGCACAAGAACAATCCTGCCAAAAAGAATCCCTTGTACATTATAGTCAGTCTTTTTTTCATACAGTATATTTTTTTATTAACAAAGAATTGAATACAAACAATCAGGAACAAGCAGTAATAACAACACATGTATCAAATTAAAAATACATACATGTACATAAAAGCAAACAGGAAATACAAATTTAAATATATAAAAATAAAGTAAAAACAATAATAAAAAACAGGAAAACATATATGTTTATATATAAACATATATATATATGTGTGTTTTCCTGTTTTTATATATACATATATAAAAAACGATATATATATATATATATATATGTTTAGCTAGTCAGGGTTTTCAGGGAAAACTGATTGATAGTATTTCATTATGTATTATAGTAGTTCAATATTCTATTACTCATTTGATTGTTTAGTAGATGGACTGATTTAAGGGGGGAATTACAGCCACAGTCTACTTTCTCCACAGGCTTATCTGTGATGTTCACATCACGAGAGTTTAGCGCTCTCCAAGGACGGGCCCTTGTCAGCGAGATGTACAACACCCGCTGATTGTAAATGTAAAAAACGACCAGGGGCCAGCTCCACAGACCGATCCCAAACACAATGCATATAGGCCCTATTACATAGGCTTCTGTTGAGAGGATTCTGAAATTAATTTCATGCCTGATTTAAAACATCCCGGCGCTTGAGTGCACCTATGGCTGATGTTCTAAACATCCGCCCTACTAATCTTGTTCCCGTGTGTCGCCCTCTCTCTCTCTCCGTGAGTGTAGAAAACTATTTTCTGAGGCGACGTAAAAGTCAGGTACTACGCTGCTTGGCGAGCCTTATCCTGGCGAGCTTCTGCTTGGCGATTTGTCACGCCAGGGTGTGCGGGGGGGGGGGTTCGAATACCCTGCCTCACCAGGGGGGCGCCTTAAAACAGTCAACCCACTGTTTTCAGATTTCCTGGGGGACGAGAAAAATATAAAAACACAGGGTGCATCATCAGGTTTATTTTATTCGTGTCAACAGAATCTGTGGAGACTGTTTTCCGGGACCAGGTGGGCGTCCATTTTGGATGAGGCTAGGGAAGTTCCTTTACGTTATTGATTTGGGCGTTCCAAAGCTTTGCCGATAGATCATTAGCACCGACAAGGTTTGACGCTGCAGTTTATGCGGTGCCAACTTCGGTTCGCTCTCTGCCCAGGGTGAAGCTGTGCCTTTGACAGCAGCAGGGAGTACAATCCAATGACAGCCCATTCATCTAGGCCAGACTACCCCAGATTTTTAACATCATTTCTGTTTGATAGAAGACAGCAACCTCTTAGTTAAAGACGCAGAGATAATAGGTTTTAGTATTGTAGGGAAGAACAGTAAAGAGACCGGGGAGGAGACTTAAAGTTTAATACAATTAGGTTTTTTACAAATAAAAGGTTGCAAACAAAACTACTCTCTCTGTCACACGCACGCACGCACGCACGCACACACGCACACACACACACACACACACACACACACACACACACACATCATACAGTATGAGGCAGCTCAGCTCATCTGCTCAGGTCCCAGGTGTGGTCACTCAGATCCCCAACCCACCACCAGCGGGGTTCTGGGAGCTGTAGTCCTGCGGCCAGCATCCATTTTGTAGCACATTTTGAGCAGCATTGGCCCTGGGTTGCCATACTGTATCATGTTATGATAGGGTCAAGCATTACATGACAGATGTCTACCCTTTCTGCTGCCTTAATCAAAGAATAACATACAGAAATCACAAATAGCATGCAGAAATCAGGGCTTCAGGGTCCAGCATCCACAGGAGTTCGGACTCTATCGTTGCATAGAAGAAGCTGAGTTTAAATCAGGGGAGGTTAGAGGTCCAAACACTTGCCATGCCCTTCAGGGACCTCCACACAAGCGCCTTCCTCACTTTAAGGTCTTGCTCAGACGAGTTGACCCATGAGTCCAGGTATTTAAAGTCACTGACTTCCCTCAGAGCAGCGCCTCCTGTTGTTTGTTAGCGGTGGATGGTCTGGGAGGATGTTGAAGGTGATAACCTCAGTTTTCTCTCTTCTTGTGTTTAGCCGAAGGCCAACCTTGGCTCACTCTGTCTCCACTCTGCACAGGAGCTCCTAGCTCTACAGTACGTGGTCTTAGAGCAGGCCGATGTTGTCCAGGGCTGCGTTTCCCAGAGGCATCGTAGCACTACGGTGAACGCCGTAGACCCCCCCCCCCCTCCCTTAGTCCTGGAACCCTGGGTGGGGTATGTGTAGTCTTGTCCGGGGGGGGGGGGAGGGAAGGTGGACATCACAGCCCTCGGGCTTGGGTTCTATATGCCGTTGTTTCCCAATTTTTGATAAATTGTGGGTAGCCTTAGCCTCAGTATTAGCCTGCTAGCGTTAGCATTAGCCACTCGGCGCTTACCACGATGAACGTAGCGCTACGATGCTTCTGGGAAACTCAGCACAGGTCTGTTACAACTACGGCGGGGTGTTGCGTCACACAATTAAGCTAAATGTTTGTGCACTGATTATATCAAACAATTGTGTGTCTTAAAAATTCCTCATATCATATTTTAAATGATGTTCCCACATATTGTTTGATGCAGCTTGAAGCTGGGGACCCATGGGGTAGTCTGGACAACAAAACATGGACAAACCCAGATAGCAAACGGATGTGTAATAATTCTGGGCCATATATGGGCCGGAACTAAGCCACAAGGGCCAGATCTGGCCTGTATATGGCCCAGATCCGCTTGCTATCTGGGAAGGGATGGAGCCAACGCCTACCCTTCAAACCCTGCTGCATCTGTACATATTTTATCGGGAGCTTAAGTCGGGACTCCAGTTAAGAACTATTAAGCTTCAATGCTCCATTGCTTGTTACAAATTAAAAGCCGATTCCATGAATCTGTAGGAGTTGAGTGCTTTCCCGCGTTCCTCCTGGCACAATCGGGCCAACGTGACAGCCTTCGACAGCCTTTTACCGCCTTCGTCTCGATAATGAACAAGGCTTTTGTCTTCGTCTCACAATCACGTGCGCAAGGTCATACTGAAGATCTGTTTTGTTGTTTTTATCTCAAGGGTTGAAGACATGATCGCGGACGTCTCCGATTCGTACCACTCTTCTCCACTGTACCCAGAGTCACAGTGACATCACGCAGGCGAAAAACACAATAGGGAGCCAGTCAAAGAACACATTTGAAGTATAATTCCTATTCTTTGCCATACTTACATGTAACGAGGTGACTGCCAGAACTGGTTTACCGTCTCATGTAGACAAGAACAGACCAGCAGCGCAGGTGGCATCTACGTTAATAGGTTATTCGCGGCCATTTGCACCAGTATTTTGGCAGACAATTCTCGCTGGTATTTCCACCGCGGGTCGAGTGGCGTGCCATGTGTGAAGAGTGTAGTTGATCAAATCAGTTGGCAATTTGCTTCCTCTCTGAGCGGTCCACTGGGGAAAAGTGCCGTCTTTTATTAAACCACCAGAGTGGACCGCACTTCTACAGCCTTGTCAGAAGGACAGTGTTGTTGAAACGTTTTCTGTGTGAAAAAAAACAACTTTCAAGGCTAGCTTCTCTTTCTCAGTCTCTCCTTCACCCCTCCTCTTTAGAACTGTGTGTGTGTGTGTGTGTGTGTGTGTGTGTGTGTGTGTGTGTGTGTGTGTGTGTGTGTGTGTGTGTGTGTGTGTGTGTGTGTGTGTGTGTGTGTGTGTGTGTGTGTGCTTCCATGCTTGTGTGGTCCTTCTTGTTTATGTGGAGTGTCATGTTTAAAGACAGGCACAGGAAGATGATGAATTCCTCATGAGGCACAGGTACTGTAGCCCCTTTGACTGTTTCACACACATTTAAATAAATAAACATATTCATGAGCTCCTAGCACTGATAGTATTTGGATTTGGCTGTTCCAGCACTTTTACTTCAGCACTAGGCTCTTAGATGCTTGTTTAGAAAAAGATGCACTTCTGAGTTCTGGAGGGAAATAGTAAACTTGACTACCGACGACCGTACTTACTGTAATCAGCTTTGGATACAAATGTCTGCTAAATGACTGTAATGTAACATGTATTCTAAAAAGAAGTAATGTAATTCTAAAATATATTGGGATTTTACATGGAATTCCACAGGGTGCTTTTTTCCCACTCTTTTCATGCTATGCTCATGATCATCTTACACACAGAGATTACAAAACAAGGCATCCTGCTTCCCATATGGTGCAGCATACTAGTATTATCGCAGTGCTTTTGCACTTAGCCTAGCGCAATGAAAATGTCCCCCACGGGCCCCCGTATCTTAAAGGCTGAGGCAGGAAGAGAGAAAAAACACCAGCTGTTTCTGCATGGCTGGAAAATCCATTTCTAGCAGCTTACCGGCTACCCAGAGGACCTCCCCCCTCCTGGACCGGCGGTAACTAAGCCGCCAGCATGTTTAGCCAGAGGAGTCTGACACCACAGCAGAGGGGGCGACACATCTCGGTATCAAAACAGAAGAAACACATCTGCTCCTCGACAGCGCACTGCCTCCTAATCCCTCTTCGCTGTTTTGCGAGAAAAAAAAACGCCCGAGGAGACGTGGGTCGGTGCGAGTCCCAAACGACGCAGCCACCGACGGAATCGATACGATCGAGTAATCAGCGCGCTACGGGCCGCGCGGGTCATGTGGGTGTCTTGACGTCGAATGGCAATCGCACGCCTTTTTATGGGGCGCCACAAAATGGTAAATGTTCTGGGGTTGTTCTAGTGTACAACGCTGCAAACATCTTTCATCGCCGGTTCGCGAGGAGACTCCACTGTCTCCACCCTCTAGCGAAGAC
>NC_140234.1:56687053-56707053 GCF_949987555.1 Borostomias antarcticus | reverse complement strand
TCGGAGGGGGAAGACCTCGAAATCCCCCGCAAACTGCTAGAAATACAACATTAACCGTGCAAAAAAAAAATAATCTTACTCTAGCTTTCCAGGAAACTGGAAGGAAATAAACGGTAACTGGATCGGGGGTGTGGTGGGCGTTAACCAGGCCGGGGTGTGGTGGGCGTTAACCAGGTGGTAGGCGTTAACCAGGCCGGGGTGTGGTGGGCGTTAACCAGCTCAGGATGTGGTGGGCGTTAACCAGGTGGTGGGCGTTAACCAGCTCAGGGTGTGGTGGGCGTTAACCAGCTCAGGGTGTGGTGGGCGTTAACCAGGCCGGGGTGTGGTGGGCGTTAACCAGCTCAGGGTGTGGTGGGCGTTAACCAGCTCAGGTTGAGGTGGGCATTAACCAGCTCAGGGTGTGGTGGGCGTTAACCAGGTGGTGGGCGTTAACCAGCTCAGGGTGTGGTGGGCGTTAAAACCAGATTAGGGTGTGGTGGGCGTTAACCAGCTCAGGGTGTGGTGGGCGTTAACCAGCTCAGGGTGTGGTGGGCGTTAACCAGGCCGGGGTGTGGTGGGCGTTAACCAGCTCAGGGTGAGGTGGGCGTTAACCAGCTCAGGGTGTGGTGGGCGTTAACCAGGCCGGGGTGTGGTGGGCGTTAACCAGCTCAGGGTGTGGTGGGCGTTAACCAGCTCAGGGTGTGGTGGGCGTTAACCAGGTGGTGGGCGTTAACCAGCTCAGGGTGTGGTGGGCGTTAAAACCAGATTAGGGTGTGGTGGGCGTTAACCAGCTCAGGGTGTGGTGGGCGTTAACCAGGCCGGGGTGTGGTGGGCGTTAACCAGCTCAGGGTGTGGTGGGCGTTAACCAGGCCAGGGTGTGATGGGCGTTAACCAGGCCAGGGTGTGGTGGGCGTTAACCAGGCCAGGGTGTGGTGGGCGTTAACCAGGCCGGGGTGTGGTGGGCGTTAACCAGCTCAGGGTGTGGTGGGCGTTAACCAGGCCAGGGTGTGGTGGGCGTTAACCAGGCCAGGGTGTGGTGGGCGTTAACCAGGCCAGGGTGTGGTGGGCGTTAACCAGGCCGGGGTGTGGTGGGCGTTAACCAGCTCAGGGTGTGGTGGGCGTTAACCAGGCCAGGGTGTGGTGGGCGTTAACCAGGCCGGGGTGTGGTGGGCGTTAACCAGGCCGGGGTGTGGTGGGCGTTAACCAGGCTGGGGTGAGGTGAACGTTAACCAGCTCAGGGGGAGGTGGGCGTTAACCAGCTCAGGATGAGGTGGGCGTTAACCAGGCCGAGTTGCGGTGGACGTTAACCAGCTCAGGGTGAGGTGGGCGTTCACCAGGCGGTGGGCGTTAACCAGGCGGTGGGCGTTAACCAGGCCAGGGTGAAACTTGGCCGACTCGGGAGAGCTCCTGTTTGCGTAGGACGTCCCTGAGATAAACACACCCAGAGGCGTGAGGCCCCCCCCCGTCCCCCCCATCCCCTCCGCCCCCCCCACCACGCTACCAGCCCGCAAGGTGAGTCTAGATGACAGAGAGCGATTTCCCTTCGCCCGCCAAGGGGGCGGGGCGTCAGGAGGGCGCGGGGGATTCACGCCTTCAAGGCAAAGCTTGAAGAGAGAGAATAACAGAGAGAGAGAGACGGAGACACGGGACCCCCCAGGAGTGTTTTGCAAATCTCAAGGTGAGTTGAGCGCAGTTCGCCTCTGCTCACGTCGTTAAATATTAATGCGCAGTTCCCATGCTGTAGCGCACCGTACACAGCATTTCAATGTGTTTGTGTATGTTTCAAGTCAACATTCAAGAGATTCAACAACAACTTTAAAGCTCCACGAATGGGACATTTGTCTTGAGCTTTCATCCATGCTGCGGCCATAATAACAAACAAACAAGCACATGTACAAATACAAGTGTTAATATACAGTATAAAAGTGTCCTAGTGTATCCATACAAACATAAGACAATTCAAATACAATATGCAGCGCAAATAGGCCTATAATGTGAAGATACCCCTATAAGGACAATAAATGTTCTTGTCTCCCCCGGGGTACGTTCAAATTCGTTCAAGCTCTGGACTGGAAGGAAATGTCATTGTATGATTGAATGAATGAATTGAATACCGGAGGCCCTTTTACTCCTAACCAACGTTTAAATTAGGTTGTACTAGCGGAACTACATCCGAAATATATCATCCAGAAAATCATTGTTGATCACAGAAGGGCTCTCCGTTCAAATGTAACCGTTCACAGAAAAACATGATTGCCACAATTGTTCGCCTCTGTTCGCTGAATTTGAATGCGGCACCGGTCTTGTCACTACTTCATTAGCTGCTATTTATTAGCGTATTCATTTTGCAATAAATGTTAATATATTTTGCGATTTTTGTGAGTATTGGTGTAGGTCTACGGCACTTACAGTTAGAATGAGGAGTCCATGTATAGCTTTATAGGAGAGATAGCATGTGTTGGTGTACTTATTTGAGACTGATGGTAGGTAACCTATGTGTTGTTATTGTAGGCTAGTAGTTATATTAGGCTACTTTTGTTATGTGTTAACGAATGTCTCTTCGGGACGACATTGACATCTCTCTGATAGTCCAAACGAAAGGACCTCTAACGGTCAAAATAAAATAAAAAGTTCCAGGCAGGAATCAAACTCTTGCAGACTAGTTCAAATCGATCTCGATTGCATTGACGCTTTACAAATGAAGAATGAAGTAAATGGTTCATAATGTGCACTTATTATACTGTAAAGTGTGACCAGTGAGGCTAACGCCAAGCTTGGCCAATGTATCTGAACTGTCATTTGGTGGAATACCTTTTGGAACCTCTGAGCATAATTCTTCTATATTCTATTTCTATATTCTAATTCTAATTCTAATTCTCCTTCTTCTAAATCTTCTCCTCTAAACTGGCACGGTGAAGCATTGGACTGCCCCCCCCCCCCCCCAAGCAGTAGCCACTAGCGCCCACATTAGCATTATCTCTGACCTAGATTCCCCCTACTCCCCATAGAATACCTCACAGCAGGCTAGCTCTGGCAGTTGTCTCACCAATTCCCCCTCAAAATGCAATTTCTACGCTGTCGTATATATTCAAATAGTATCTGTCCGGCTTCGCCTGAAAGCAAAAAAGGCCGGCGTCATCGAGCCCTTTCTCAGCGCCAGAGCAGCTAAGGCCCTCCGCGGCCCGGAATGCTCCAGAAGCCCGTGCTCCCGGGGGGGGGGAGGGATGAGACGCTGGCTTTGTGCATCCTTGAATGGGTCTGAATGTGCTGCCGATGCCTTAGAGGAGGAGGGCGAAGGGCCCGGGGCCAGACACATGCACCGGCAAAGACCTGACACATTTTAGACGGCGGCCATTTTTTGTGAACACGTGCTTGACAAATGTATTTGGGTTAAAAAGAGAGGGATTCACTTGAGATGTACAGTATTTTCCAGTTATGTAACACAGCTGATATATTCAGGCACCAAAAACTCACATAGATTAGGTTGGGACCATGATACAGTAAGACTAGGGACCTTGTTCAGTCTATAGGGTACATAGAAATGACTTCAAAATCCTCCGAATATCCAAAGCTAGGAAAAATCAAATGCACTAAAGAGCTGAAGCCTATTGAAAACAGAGTAGGAGCAGCCATAAGGACATCTAGAACTGAACACCCCACAGAGACTGGCTAACCTAGATGTTTATACAGCATCATCTTGAGGGTAATATGATTAATTTTCTCTAATGTGATGATGCTCGTACCGTTTGCTCTGTGACATATTATGCCCACTCTGCATAAAGTCATAAGTGCCGCTTTACGAACATTTCTTCCACCGAACACTCCCAGTGGACCCGACAGATTGAAAATTAGCTGCTATATTACATTGGGATCTGAAGAGATCAAATGTGCTGACTTTGCACGCATCCAAACGTGAGGGATATAAAAAATAAATCACTCAAAGGTACATCTTTTTTTCATTTTTAGTTTTAATTTGAAGCACAAAAAACACGAGGGCGCAAATTTCCATATTACTGTATTGCTGGTAAATGGTAAATGTACTGCACTTATATAGCGCTATTATCCTACTCAGACCACAATGGCCTCTTAACTCATTCACACACACATTCACACACCAATGGCGGCATCTGCCATGCGAGGTAGTAGCCTGCTCATTAGGAGCAATTTGGAGTTTAGTTCGACGTGTGGACAGGAGGAGCAGGGATTCGAACCGCCAACCCTGCGATCATCGGACGACCCGCTCTACCTCCTGAGCTACAGACGCCCCGTGTTTCGTTGAATCTTTCCTTTCTTATAGTAGTTCTTGTATCCAGCTGAGCAGAGTCCAAGTTTTAGACCAGGGCCTAGTATGTTCACTACTCAGACCAGGGCCTAGTGTGTTCACTCCTCAGACCAGGGCCTAGTGTGTTCACTACTCAGACCAGGGCCTAGTGTGTTCACTAGTCAGACCAGGGCCTAGTATGTTCACTACTCAGACCAGGGCCTAGTATGTTCACTACTCAGACCAGGGCCTAGTGTGATCACTCCTCAGACCAGGGCCTAGTATGTTCACTACTCAGACCAGGGCCTAGTATGCTCACTACTCAGACCAGGGCCTAGTGTGTTCACTAGTCAGACCAGGGTCTAGTGTGTTCACTAGTCAGACCAGGGCCTAGTGTGTTCACTCCTCAGACCAGGGCCTAGTATGCTCACTACTCAGACCAGGGTCTAGTATGCTCACTACTCAGACCAGGGCCTAGTGTGTTCACTAGTCAGACCAGGGTCTAGTGTGTTCACTCCTCAGACCAGGGCCTAGTGTGCTCACTACTCAGACCAGGGCCTAGTGTGTTCACTCCTCAGACCAGGGCCTAGTATGTTCACTAGTCAGACCAGGGTCTAGTGTGTTCACTACTCAGACCAGGGCCTAGTATGCTCACTACTCAGACCAGGGCCTAGTATGTTCACTAGTCAGACCAGGGCCTAGTGTGTTCACTACTCAGACCAGGGCCTAGTGTGTTCACTCCTCAGACCAGGGCCTAGTGTGTTCACTACTCAGACCAGGGCCTAGTGTGTTCACTCCTCAGACCAGGGCCTAGTGTGTTCACTACTCAGACCAGGGCCTAGTGTGTTCACTACTCAGACCAGGGCCTAGTATGTTCACTACTCAGACCAGGGCCTAGTGTGTTCACTCCTCAGACCAGGGCCTAGTATGTTAACTCCTCAGACCAGGGCCTAGTATGTTAACTCCTCAGACCAGGGCCTAGTATGTTCACTACTCAGACCAGGGCCTAGTATGTTCACTAGTCAGACCAGGGCCTAGTATGCTCACTACTCAGACCAGGGTCTAGTATGTTCACTCCTCAGACCAGGGCCTAGTATGTTCACTCCTCAGACCAGGGCCTAGTATGTTCACTAGTCAGACCAGGGCCTAGTGTGTTCACTAGTCAGACCAGGGCCTAGTGTGTTCACTACTCAGACCAGGGCCTAGTGTGTTCACTAGTCAGACCAGGGCCTAGTGTGTTCACTCCTCAGACCAGGGCCTAGTATGTTCACTAGTCAGACCAGGGCCTAGTATGTTAACTCCTCAGACCAGGGCCTAGTATGTTCACTACTCAGACCAGGGCCTAGTGTGTTCACTCCTCAGACCAGGGCCTAGTATGCTCACTACTCAGACCAGGGTCTAGTATGTTCACTCCTCAGACCAGGGCCTAGTATGTTCACTCCTCAGACCAGGGCCTAGTATGTTCACTAGTCAGACCAGGGCCTAGTGTGTTCACTAGTCAGACCAGGGCCTAGTGTGTTCACTACTCAGACCAGGGCCTAGTGTGTTCACTAGTCAGACCAGGGCCTAGTGTGTTCACTCCTCAGACCAGGGCCTAGTATGTTCACTAGTCAGACCAGGGCCTAGTATGTTAACTCCTCAGACCAGGGCCTAGTATGCTCACTAGTCAGACCAGGGCCTAGTATGTTAACTCCTCAGACCAGGGCCTAGTATGTTCACTAGTCAGACCAGGGCCTAGTATGCTCACTACTCAGACCAGGGTCTAGTATGTTCACTAGTCAGACCAGGGCCTAGTATGTTCACTACTCAGACCAGGGCCTAGTGTGTTCACTCCTCAGACCAGGGCCTAGTATGTTCACTAGTCAGACCAGGGCCTAGTATGCTCACTACTCAGACCAGGGTCTAGTATGTTCACTCCTCAGACCAGGGTCTAGTATGTTCACTCCTCAGACCAGGGCCTAGTATGCTCACTATTCAGACCAGGGCCTAGTATGCTCACTAGTCAGACCAGGGCCTAGTGTGTTCACTATTCAGACCAGGGCCTAGTATATTCACTACTCAGACCAGGGCCTAGTATGCTCACTAGTCAGACCAGGGCCTAGTGTGTTCACTAGTCAGACCAGGGCCTAGTGTGCTCACTACTCAGACCAGGGCCTAGTGTGCTCACTACTCAGACCAGGGCCTAGTGTGCTCTCTGCAAAGCCACCAGCAGACCAGCGAACCCAGAGAGGAATAGATGCAGGGAGGCTTGTGATGTGTGGAGATAAACATCGGGATGGCGCGCACGGAGGAGAGTGCCTCCACACACTCCATTTTCCACGACTTAGCCAGCTGAAGGGTGAGAGTAATAGGATTTTGAAGGGAGTCGCTTGTTGCATTTCACTCGCATTAGCGCCTCTAGCTGTAGTGAGTGATGCGTTGGTGACTACAGATAAGATTAAACACCAGGACATTACCCTGGAGTTGGTGTCTGTCCACAGGGGACAACCTGCCTCCAACATCTTACTAAAACAGGAAATGTTCCAAAAAGTGGTATCTGTGTATAGGAAGTGATGAATTACATGCATCCATCAATGTAATTCAATTTATTCACGAATTTACATTTACGTGTAAATTACATTGAGGTGAGATTACACCTGTTAAATGTATTGAGCGTGTTTCTCCATACATTCGCAATTCTTGGCAGAATCATCTACTAGGCACTAAACTAGACTTTGATGGTGGTTCATATTTGGGTTTGAGTACAGTATATAGTTTGGCTTTTTCCCTCAGAGCCAAGCTGTAAACAGTAACTTTCTCTGTAAGACCAAGCTGTTTGGAGGGTTTGTTGCTTTTTTTCCCCACAGTGAAAGCTTTGCCAAGATGCTCTGACTGCTGCTCTTTGTCTCGGGAGTCAACAAACAGACACAAAGACAATCCCTGAACACTCAAACTCAAACTACAGCTACCTGACACATCTGAGACAAAAGACATGTGTCCAGGGGGGGTTCGTATGTAAACGGCTTCTGCAATCTGCGCCAAAGCGGCGCCAGGAAAGTGAAAAGCTTGTCACGTTCGGAAGGGATAAGGAATTGAGGAGTGGAGGGAGGAAGGAGGCGGCATCCATTTCCAGAGAGCGGCTTCTTAATTCTGGCTTTGCTGAGGTTTCCGTGGAGGATCTTGCTGATCGGCCCTGTCACTTCAAGCCCGTTTTCGAAGGGATTTAGGCGGTGACGGTTCTTGGCAGTTCCAGTAAACCCAGGCTAAACGCCCAAGTGGCATTGGGCCTCATTTGTCGAGAGCGTAAAGGTTTCGTTCGGCCTTCGATGTCTTCGTCATGTCGCCTGCAAGTTGGGTCTCTATGTAACGATGAAATGTAGCACTAAAACACACACAAAATACCGCTTCAGTTTGGACGCCATGGACCATTCAAAACGAGAAGAAATGTATGCTTTTATTTGGCTCTGTTATGTACTTGAGAGAATAAAATGTCTTCAGCTTCGATGTCTTCGCCATGTCGCCTGCAAATCCGTTCTCTAGTACTGTATGTAGCCTAACGATGAAATGTAGCACTAAAACACACACAAAATACCACTTCAGTTTGGAGGCTATGGACCATTCAAAACAAGAGAAGAAATTGATGCTTTTATTTGGCTCCGTTATGTACTTGAGAGAATAAAATGTCTTTTGAGAAATATTGTGACCAGGTAGGCTATTATAGGTCTATTCACAGTGAAAGTGGACTATACACCAGAGTAATGCTTTGAAAGCGATGTTGGCTTGTATCCCCAGAGATACATATTTCAATTTATGGGGGAGAGATACGTATTTACTGCTACAGCACCTGAGGAATAGCAATGTCAGTCTTTTTTATCCTCACTTTAGTGAAAGCAATATCTGCCGAGGGAATAAACGGACAAGAGAAAGGACCAAAACAAGCTTTCCAGACATGGCTTTCTCTATTAAACGCCAGGTGTGGTAATCCCACTGCATTCCAATTGATTGCATCTAGTCTAGTGTATTTTAATACTAGAAACCATTCATCAGATGATCTCTTTTATCAAACTTTTATTTTGACAGACGTCCATGCGTGAGGGACGTACCATACTGTAGGTTAACTAGCTGTTGATGAAACTTGTCTTGTTGAAAGATGTCAAAGTGGTGAACCGCATGAAATGGAGTTCCAAGAACAGCCGGTGTTTTACTAATCTGTGCAAAGACCTGTGCTCTGAGCTGGTACAGGGGTCACCACAGGGGTCACCCTAACCCTAACCCAAATACCTGTGCTCTGAGCTGGTACAGGGGTCACCACAGGGGTCACCCTAACCCTAACCCAAATACCTGTGCTCTGAGCTGGTACAGGGGTCACCACAGGGGTCACCCTAACCCTAACCCAAAGACCTGTTCTCTGAGCTGGTACAGGGGTCACCACAGGGGTCACCCTAACCCTAACCCAAAGACCTGTGCTCTGAGCTGGTACAGGGGTCACCACAGGGGTCAACCTAACCCTAACCCAAAGACCTGTGCTCTGAGCTGGTACAGGGGTCACCACAGGGGTCACCCTAACCCTAACCCAAAGACCTGTGCTCTGAGCTGGTACAGGGGTCACCACAGGGGTCACCCTAACCCTAACCCAAAGACCTGTGCTCTGAGCTGGTACAGGGGTCACCACAGGGGTCACCCTAACCCTAACCCTAACCCAAAGACCTGTTCTCGGAGCTGGTACAGGGGTCACCCTAACCCTAACCCTAACCCAAAGACCTGTTCTCTGAGCTGGTACAGGGGTCACCACAGGGGTCACCCTAACCCTAACCCAAAGACCTGTTCTCTGAGCTGGTACAGGGGTCACCCTAACCCTAACCCTAACCCAAAGACCTGTGCTCTGAGCTGGTACAGGGGTCACCCTAACCCTAACCCAAAGAGAGTGAATTCTGTAAAAGTGGGTCGCGACCTAGTTACCATGGGGAAATGAGGGTCCCAAAGTGAGACCAGCAGAACAACTCATCTGCTCAATGTGTGTTCTGCAAGCGGGGGTTGCCTTGGTTCCATCCATATCTTGTACAAACAATATGTTTTTCTGCTATTTATTTGTTATTTTGTTAGTTATGAACACATCAACTATCGACTGATGGTACGGTTTGTTTGCGTGGGTGTGTGTGTGTGAGAGAGAGAGAGAGAGAGAGAGAGAGAGAGAGAGAGAGAGAGAGGATGGGAGAGAAAGTGAGGGAGAAAGAGACGAAGAGAGAGAGAGAGAGAGAGAGAGAGAGAGAGAGAGAGGGGAGGCGATCAATGCCGATGCCGGGATGCATTATTTGTTGCGGTCGCTTCAGTAGTAGAGAAAAATAAACGCTACAATTATTCAATTCGGAGAGAATGAAGTACTGTAAACACTGGTGTAAAGTGTTCAGTGATGGGCAGCAGATCTCAGTCTGTCCCCCTATGGAGAAGCTTAACACTTCATCATACACTGAACTCATGGTAGATAGACCTAAGCTAAGTCTTCCGAGGGGCTGTCCATTTATCTTCATGGTCAGCAAAAAATCTAATTAAAGTTCTAAAGCCGTAAAGTTTAGTTGAATTTCAGTTTCCTTCTCTCCTGCCACATCTCTAACGTCCCACAAGTCTGCAGTTCGAGTTATTTCCACCTACCAATGAAGTGTGACACAGAGCATAATGATCTTGCTTGTAGTGTGTGACATTCCCTAGCCTACCTGCAATGTAAGCAGAAAAGTAGTTTTATTTTAATTAGTCGATCAATGGTGTTTTCTTTGTGTAGCTTTTGAGAACATCCTCTGATGACAAGCCTTTCCAGAAACCAATCCGTCAGCTTATCTTCTCTCTTTGTGAAGGCCACTCGGCACTCGCCAATCTCAAACCTGTCAGGCGTTTCAAAAATTAGAAAAAGATTTTATTTAACCTTTATTTAACCAGGTAAAAGAAGCTCGAGTTCACAGAGCTCTTTTTCGAGTTACACCTGACAAAATGGTGGCATAAAACGCAACAACAACAAAAAACTACAATCAAAGATAAACCAGTATAGACAGACAGACAGAGAACAAAGAACATATAAACAAAAAGAGAAGAGAAGTATCATACGTTCACTATCCCCGTATTCAAGACGAGTAGAGATACTGTATGACAGATACTGCGGTAGCTCGGGGTTGAGCAGATATCCAGCCTCACTCCTGCTCACAGGGAAGTTGTGTCAATAAACATTCTCTCAGCAGGTTGAATCTCTCCAAACAGGATTCCGCAGTCTAATCAAAACTGGCGATACGTCTTCGCCTCTGTCCCCGAGGCTGACCTCGAGACTGCAGAGCGTACAGTAGGAGTGATAGTTATGGCATTCCAAGTGTAATTGTCTTCGCGAGTAGAGTACTGTTATAATGGGTCATTTGTTAAAACCAGTTGGCGCGGGTCTTTTGAGGTATAGGCCTAATTTAATCACTGTCCAAGCGAGAGGGCCTGGGCACCGACCTCATTTACAGGAGGGGTCCATGCCGGCCGGACAGCAGATAGAAAATGTAAGATTGATTTGGGCTCGGGCGTAATAAGAAACGCCTGTGGCGCATGGGCAGAGGCCAACGCTATGGGCCACTGAATGATCGATAATTATAGACTGGTAATTACTGTACCTCTCCCCGGCGTTGGGCTGGTCTCACCGACACACACAGACACCTGAACAAACCAATACCCTAAAGATGTCGGATGGGTTTTACAATGCAGTTTTTCCTCATCTCCCTCGGATCGGTTCTGTGATGAAGTTGTTGTTGTTTTGGTTCCACCCAGTTTTAGCAAAACGAAAAGCAGGGAGGAAGTCCTCAGTCTCCGGTCGAACGAAGAGTTCAGAGAAAAACTGGTGAGTCTACGTCAGTATGAACACCGCTCGCCCGCGCCGTCGAAACCGCTAGCTCGTTTAAAAAACGCTGACTAGTGCTGATTTTGTATTTGTACTGCTGTTGTTTCACTGATAAATAAATACAATTTAAATTAAAAAAAGAATCGCTAGCTCTCCAGTGGCGTCGCTATTAGGGTTACGTCGTAGCAGTGTTTGAGAGGTGGCCGTGTCAGAGGACCCAAGATGGCACGCAGCGTGTGGCGAGGGAGGGTGACAGCCATGCTGAAGAGTGACGTGGCAACACCTGTTACGCCTGCTTTCATCCTGCCCTACTGACATTGACGGTTGGTCTCAACTGTAGCATTGGACTGCAGAGGCCACATAATAATACTTATACTAAAGGTTTAAATTCAATTAAATCAGCTTTATTGGGATGACAACACTGTACATATTGCCAAAGTAGCGTTTGGACATTGAAAAACAACTTTGATTAGAAAGAGCAAAGAAACATTGAGTACTACAAGACAAAACAAATGAACAGTTGTCAATATACTGCAGCAGCAACAGCAAGAAACAGTGAATAATGGTTTCATCTGATAGTAGCAAACCCAAGTTGCAAAGGGATCCATCACAACAGACAAAACCACTCCGATCTGACAAGCCAGCTCAAGGTGGGAAAGATGTATTTTGTTTTCTGAATCATGGAAGCAATGTGGTCTATTAGAATTGGGAGTTGGGGGGCCTGTCCAGGCGAACAGACATAGAGTATGACAGGTTTTTAGCACTCTAGTCCATTGGCATTTACTCCTAATCTGTATTCATGCAAAAGCACGACTTTACCCCGAGATAGAACTACACAAAGCACAGTTAGTTCACAAGCTGAGTGAAAAAAAGAAGATTATTCTCATCCTGTAAAGGCTGTATGTCTATCTAATTCATAGTGACTCATGACTAAGAAGAGAATGGATAAAGTGTTTTCTTTCAACAAGGAGAAAGATTTCAATTAAGAGCACAAAAGAGAATGTGTTCAGACTGGCCCTGAACAGGCTTCACTGTGATAGAAAGAGAAATGGCTTCTTTTTCACACAATACCAACGGAGATGGGAGAGGATGTCTCCATGCATGTTTCAGACCGCGCGTCACGAAGGTGTGTGTGTGTGTGTGTGTGTATGTGCGAGCGTGCACGTGTCTGTCTATGTAACGACTAACGCCGCCATTGTGAACAGAAAGCTCATGCTTAAGCTAACAAACAATAACAACGTGTTGTAATGTGGGCAGCTGGTCATGCATCAAGTCCCCCTGTTGTCTGTGCTGTCCTGTCGTCACGACGATGGTAAATAGGGAAGATCGTGGTCCAGTACTTGATCTGTGTGCTTTGAACGATAGCTTCCAGTCTCCAAACAGGTTCCAGACCAATCCTTGGACCACGGTCAGACGACAGAGCACTGCACAGTAGTAGAATCGTTATTATCGCCATCGTCTGGATCAATGAAAGCTCTTTTATCTTGGTGTGTGTGTATGGATTCATGTTTCAGTGCGCTCTATATGTGCCGTGAGTCGAAAGTAGTTTTTCAGTCCTCGGGCAAGACTTGTGTGAAATGAATCTTTGATATTAACTGAAAAACCCAATAAAAAAAAAAGCTCCAGCATCGTAATTTGATTACGAAGATGAGCGTTGACCCTGCAACACAGCGCGGGAAACCCCTCTGTCTGCCAACAACACACACCCCAGCGTGAATGATACTGTACCACTACACCCAGCCAAAATACCCGAAACCTAGTTATCGTTCATTAAATAAAACAGTTTAAAGGCTAATGTAGGCTTACTTACTGTCATTCTCTGAAAGGGAGTTTAACCTCTGTCTGTTGGGGGAAATGTACAGGTATGTAGTTACTGTGGCGGAATCCATGTTTTCAGGAAGAGATTAGGCTGCCTATCAGAAGCCTGCGTTTCCTTATCACATGTAAATGATTTGAAACAGCCGGGATTCCCTGACAGAGACGTTATTTATCTGTTTACTCGCCGCGCGGGTGCCATTACCGGGACGGCGCCGCGTCCTCGACGCCCCCCTGCTCTCGGGCGGGGGAGAGCGGGGCGGCTTCCGGACTCGGAGCCGGGCGGCGGGCGGGCGCGCGACCGCCGCCTCGCTCGCAGACCGCGCCTTCGGGAAACAGGCGGAATGATAGACGGGGAGAGAGAGAGAGAGAGAGAGAGAGAGAAGTGAATGCTAATAGAAGCGGTAGCGAGCGCGATGGAAGCGGCGTGCTATCGCACGGAGACAGAGAGGAGAACCCTGGGGAGGTGTAGCATTGATTGTCACACCCCGGCTGCAGAACCCCCCCCCACCCCCCCGCCCCACACACTGACTATTAACGCCCCGCTCAGAACCACACACCAGCCAATGGGAGAGCAGGCTTTCCTCTGCAGGAGCTCACAGGAGCTGATAACTCCAGACACAGAATTAGAAATACGATTGAGTCGCTTTCCAGTGACAGTCACATGACCTGACGTGTGCTTCCACAGGGAGGCTTCATGTGAGGAGGACATTTTGTTTTTTTCAGGAAATGCAGTATTAACGGAAGGACTCCCAGGGATAAGCAACTATTTTAGACCACTTAGGGTTTGTTTTTTAAGGGTCTGGGGAGGTTGGGATGTGGGTATAGGGATGAGTGAAATCTCTGCTACAGAACTTTTTTGTATTCCTTCTATGTATGTAACTTTCCTACTGTGTACTATTTGACCCACTATTTGAAGACTGTATATTTATTTGCCCAGGGACTGCGGGTGGAAATTAGCTGTTTAGCTATAACCTTGTACAGTGCATCTCTCCCTATTCTATAGGGTAAATGTCTACTGTACCTTGTCCCTGTCTTAAAAATAAATAAAAATCAATCAATCAACTAATCGCTAGTTTTAATACGGGTACAACTTATAGTCTTGTCTTCAAAAGCTTGAGGCCACCGAGGCTGATTTCATATAACCTGACGCACCAAAGGGTTTGTTCCACACAGCCATCTGGGAAAGCTTAGTTGGAAACCGTTTGGAAAAGGGCGGGCGCTAGCAAAAATACTCGGCAGGTGATTGGATGAGCCCTCTGTCCATCTCCGTCTATCGCAGGCTAACTTCGAGCAGTCAGATCAGCGAACCGTATCGCTTCTCACCGTCGCCACGCCTAAACCACGCCCCCCCCCCCCCACCCCTCTCTCTCCCCCTGCTGGTCTTGTCATGTCAGTCAGCTGGTCGTCTGTCATGTCTGTCTGCTGGTCTTGTCATGTCAGTCTGCTGGTCTTGTCATGTCAGTCTGCTGGTCTTGTCATGTCAGTCTGCTGGTCGTCTGTCATGTCAGTCTGCTGGTCTTGTCATGTCAGTCTGCTGGTCTTGTCATGTCAGTCTGCTGGTCTGCTGGTCGTCTTGTCATGTCAGTCTGCTGGTCATCTGTCATGTCAGTCTGCTGGTCTTGTCATGTCAGTCTGCTGGTCTTGTCATGTCAGTCTGCTGGTCTGCTGGTCGTCTTGTCATGTCAGTCTGCTGGTCATCTGTCATGTCAGTCTGCTGGTCTTGTCATGTCAGTCTGCTGGTCTTGTCATGTCAGTCTGCTGGTCTGCTGGTCGTCTTGTCATGTCAGTCTGCTGGTCATCTGTCATGTCAGTCTGCTGGTCGTCTAGTCTACTGGTCGTCTGTCACGTCAGTCTCAGCCAGATGTTTTGCAGCTCTCTAGTTAAGCAGCCGCGCCATCTTGGACAGATGTCGGTGCGGAATTTGAATAAGCCTCTGGCCTGATGGAGAATAGGAGGTTAAAATGCATATGGAACCCTAATGTTCATACTCCTTCCGAAATAATAACTTGGAATCTTTAAAAACACATTATAATGAATTACCCATACTTTCTGCACAAATCACTGATGCCTTCTCTTTGCAGTTCGTCATAATGTGCTGTTGTTCGAGCACATCTGTTGCTCTCTGAACATCTGG
The DNA here is from genome assembly GCF_949987555.1 of Borostomias antarcticus. NCBI lineage: Eukaryota > Metazoa > Chordata > Actinopteri > Stomiiformes > Stomiidae > Borostomias > Borostomias antarcticus. The sequence goes on along the minus strand of NC_140234.1, from coordinate 56,692,023 downwards.
GCTCATTTGCATATTAATGAATAATTATGTTAATTTGATTGCCAGTGGCCCCTCCATTGCACTGTAGATCTGCCCGTATGAGGACTCTAATTCTCTTGTCCCCCTCTATCTGTGTTAATACCGCTGGTCTCTTATTTAAAAACAATGAATTTATTGAAAAGCGGAAACAATTAGACAGGCTCTGAGGTAAATTGGGTGGCTTTAGTAGTGTCAGATGGCACAATAACTGCAGAATAAACTGACACAGGATCAATTAATTTTCTGTTCAAAAGTATTCACTGATTGGGCTTGCACTGTAGAAGGTGTGTGAAATGTGTTTTCGCCATATTAGAGTGCAGTTAACAGCTTTATCCATCCAGAACATACTAGCGTCATGTCCAGGGGGTGTACTTGTACATCAAGCTGCCTCACGCTACAGAAACAGGAGATCTGCCCTATGGGCCACTAGGCCCGAGAAACATCGGTTCTCAAAAGACTTACTTACTTAACAGCTTTATCATCAATATTCAATCACTGTTTCTAGTCTGCCGTTTAATATGCACTTGAAAAGTTACAATTTCCATCCAAACTTTTAAAGAAGGTACAATAATGTCTGCTTCAAAAGAGAGTGTGGTCAATTACAGTAACCACAGGTCAGCAGTCAACATGCTTTATAGTGTAAAATGGGGCATTGCTGCATCATATCTGAGAAGATGGTCCACTGTACAAACACAGAGACTAGGTACTGCATTTGTAACACACTCCCCATCCAGTTGTTACACTGTCCTGGAGCGCCATTCACACACCAATGGCGGCAGCTGCCATGCAAGGCGCTTGCCTGCTCATTGGGAGCAATTTGGGGTTCAGTGTCTTGCCCAAGGATACGTCGACAGGTAGTCAGGAGGAGCTGGGATTCGAACCACCGACCCTACGATCACTGAACGACCCGCTCTACCTACTGAGCTATACCGCCGCCCCCGGCTAAACTGAACTAAACTGTCTAACTATGTCTGGAGTAAGGCGTTCTGTGATAACAGGGTTGATGTTGAGCATCCGTTTTTTTCTGGCAGTCGTTCTATTATTCTGGGACTTTTTAGGACTTTAATAAAGTTCTGGAACTGACTGTCTGTATTTTACCTTTGTCTTCCAGCCCGAAAAATCATGTTCTAAGTAACCTATATACAAACTTTGATCTGAATAACAGCTTGTTCTCTCTCCCTTTCTGTGTCTGTGTGTGTGTGTGTGTGTGTGTGTGTGCGTGCCTGTGTGTGTGCGTGCGTGTGTGTGCGTGCATGCAGACATGAGGAACAATGCCATCATTGCCCCAAACTGAATCCTCTTACTTTGATGCTGTGCGCTGAGGACTTTCACATTTCCACTGTTTACACACTGAAAATCAAAGCATCTCTGTGTGATACAAGTGAAGCCACCACGGAATACAGAAATAGAGTCAGAGAAAATAGAACACTGTAAACGAAATTAAAAACAAACATAAAATCCCAAATACCTTCATGTTTGCTCGCTCTGCAAGGTCGTGCCATTCACAAATAATTTCCCACTTCATGCTGAGGGTATTGTGATATGTTTATCAGATAGCAGACTGGAGGCTCCAGTCTCATCAAGAATCCTCTATGGCCTTGAGCATGAAAATTGATGCAATATAATATGCTGATTGATGTCAGTTCTTGTTGTTATGACAACCCAACAACTGTGCCATTTTGAAACAAGCACCATTGTACTGTAATTACAGTGAGATTAAATTACTGGCACTCCTGACTAGCAATGCACAAACACTACATAAAAAAGAATATAATTATCGAGAAACTGAATATACCAACATGTATGATGTACTGTACTTTATTAATAGTACCCCGAGGAGTTTATTTTTGGTTACAAAACATTCTAATTTTAATGTGGGTGAATCTACACTTGTTTATGTGTCCATTTTCGACAAATGTCGTTTCTTCTATGTAGTTTATTTTTAGATTATTATTTCGTGGTCGGGTCGTCCAGAACTTCCTTGGAATGACGAAACGATTTACTGCAGTAGCCTACGCCGCCGACAAATATGACCGTTATATATTGTCAAAAGTAACGTTACTAGTAAGACCTTTCTAATTACCTCGTCGGTGGCGATCGTTCTGTCTTCAAAACACCAGGCTCAGGTAGCTAAGGTTTACGAGGGGAGGCTCATGGGAAATGTGGTCTTTTTGGGCGGAAAACACTTCCGCTTCCCGAAACTCCTCGTAGGGATTTTAATGTTTCAATTGAATCAACAAAAATCCAAATTATTTAATGCCAAAAACCTTTCAACAAAATCAAGGTTTAAAAATGATTGGCACCCCTCATTTAGTGCCACCACTTTTCCTGGAATGTTTGACGAGGTAAAGGAAGACATTTGGATGGATTCTGGACTGGTTCTCTCAGCAGAACCTTTCAAGATCCTTCACCCTCTTGGGTTTGCACTTATCAACTGCCCTCTTCAACTCAGCACACAGATGTTCTATTGGATTGAGGTCTGGCGGCTGAAATGGCCAAAACAGAACATTGATTTTGTTGTCACAGAACCATTTATGTGTTGATCTTGAGGTACTGTATGCTTTGGGTCATTTTCTTGTTGGAAAGTCCACCTACGGCCAAGTCCCAGCCTTCTGGTGGAGCCAACCAGATTATCAGACAAAATTGCCTGATACTTGGTGGAATTCATTATGATGTCAATCTTAAAGGGGTCAACGTTTGCAAAACAAAGTTTTTCATTGTTTTTGCATGGACATTTGAGTCTCTGATGGGCCTACTAACACACAAATTATGACGTGTGTTAGTAGGCCCATTCAAAGCCTTTCAAATCTCCCGTGTCACTCTACGTCACGTTCGGGGACCCCGTTAGCTAGCATGATGTCTTCGCAAGGAAAATGTTCTGTTCTTGGATGTACTAAGCAGCACAGATCGTCTCCCAAGCTCAAAGGACAGCAGAGCTGAGTGGATACATTTTATTATTGATGGCAACGTTCCCGCTGAAATTGGCAAAACACTGGCAGTGTGTGCTAGACATTATTTGACCGACTGCTTTTCCAACCTGGGTCAGTACAATGCAGGATTTTCAGATAAACTCTTTCTGAATGAACAAGCAGTACCAACTGTCCTTGGAAATTATTCAGAAACTGTAAGTAATCATGCTGTGTGTTTGTTTGCATATAGTGCTAACACTAGCTAGCTAACACAAGCAAACTCCCATTTTGCCTCAACCCGGATGCTCGTCTCATCATATGTTAGAGTAACGTTAGTGGAATTAAATTGTAAGACTTCTAGTTCATCGAGCGGTCATTAAAAATTATCAAATGTTAAGAAGTGGACATCATTGGATTCCCCTCAGCCTACAGAATCTAGTTTTTATTGATTGTAGTCAAATGGTGTCATATAGCCTGGTGTTGTCTAGCTAGCGAATGTAGCTAGAGGTAACAGCATGCAACCGTGGACATAATAACATGGACACTAACGTTATCATGTTTAGTCAGGGAGAGAGGACAAGGAAATGTGTCACAGTGGCATTGAGTGTGGATGGTCCAGCCTAGCCAGCTATATTTGAGGTAGCATAGCGCCTCTAACAGCCCTCGTTCTCTAGCCTGCTGACTTGCTCTTAGCTGAGCTCATTTGCATACAAAAGTGCTCAATCTGATCTCATGGTCAATGGAGGGGTATAGAGACATGCTAGAACGCAAGACATGTTTTGGGGACCCCAAAGACCTATATTAAATTGTTGAAAATTAGCATAATAGGACACCTTTAACCAGTGCCCCTGGAACTCTGGAATTAAAACAGCCCCAAAACATCACTGACCCACCACCATAGTTCACCGTGGGTATGACGTGCCTCTCCTTGTATGCATCTCTGTTTCAACGCCAAACATGCCAATGCTGTATCTGACCAAAACGTTCTATTTTGCTCTCATCTGACTGGAGCAGCTTCATCCAGTCATAGTTTTAATTATGTTTGGCAAACTCCAAGCGCTTGCTTCTGTGTCTTTTGGACAGAAAAGTCCTTCTTCTGGCACCCCTTCCAAAAAGCCTGTGGTTGTGGAGGTGGTGTCTGATGGGGCTCTTTGAAACCTGGTGACCCCAAGACACCACCAAGGCCTGACATTCTTTCACAAGGATTCTGGGGGATTTTTTGTTGCTTCTCACACCATCGTCTCCATTGCGGGGCAACATGCAGTAGTCCAATACCCATGAGGTTTTCAATGGTTCCATGTCTTTTGACATTTTTAATAATTGCCCTGACGGTGCTCAGTGATACATTCAATCGTTTGTGGATCTTCTGGTAGCCATAAGCAGATTTATGAAGGTCTACGAACATGTTTCTTTTGAACTGTCAGTTCTTTTGTTTTCTTCATAGTGTTGGATGACAAAGGGATATTGCATGTGTGTTAGCTCATTTAATACCATAGTGAAACAGGAAGTGATGTAATGGCTCAGTATAGTTATAGTTATAGATGGACTAAAATGAATGGAATTTAATACCTGGTTTAATTTTGGTAGATGTGATGTACAATAATCTTTAAGGGTTAATTGTGAAACCTCGATTTGGAATAAATTGATTTTTAGTTAAATCAGTAAATGGTTCCATTGGAACATTAAGTATTTATCACATGCTGGTATTTGGAGTTTGGAGTGGAATTATATTGTTAAGAATTTTGTAAAATGTTTTTTCTGTACTGCCTGTCAAGGGTGCCAGTAATTTGAGCCCACCGTATATCTCCAAGGCTTTCAATGCTGACAACAAGCTAGAAAATGAGATAATAAATTGTCACAAAGACCAGAAAGACGTGTAGCCTATTTAAATGAGTTGTTGGAATGGAGTCTTTCTGATGGAATGTTACACAGGATCATAGGAATCACGGAGCGAATCCCAACAGGACATCGGTGTCTCTCCCCTCCCCTGTCCCTCAGCCTGGCTTATAACACCGTGTTTTCTTCACACCGACTGACAGTGAG
>NC_140234.1:56609553-56679553 GCF_949987555.1 Borostomias antarcticus | reverse complement strand
CCTTTGGGGGTCTGTCTGGCTACTGAACGTCCGAGAAGGAGTGAGGGGAGACTTCCTGTACGTTGGAGTGAAGAGACTTCTTCTCCCAGACCGGGACGGCCAGAGAAAATCTCTCATTTACGATCACACAGTACCCACAGGAACGCAAAACACGTACAAAATAAATTATAAACACACATGAATACATGAGCATGAACACACACACACACACACACACGCAACAGCTCTGGGTTCAGGGATGCTGGGAATTCTTTTATGTATTATTTTCTTTTATGTATTCTTTTCTTTTATGTATTCTTTTCTTTTATGTATTATTTGGTTATCTCAGTCAAAGGCACACCCTTCATCCCTGTACCTCTGCTGTCACTCTGATCATCTGTGCTTCTCATCAGTGTGCCCATCGACGTGCTTTTCTCAAATACCGCGCCGAGACAATTGAATATTCCCCACAGACGTCGCCTAGACGTTGTCTCGACGACCTTGACCACTGGTGTATTTTCAATACAATACAATGCTTAATGATGAGACAGAGCCCAGCCAGAACCTAACGGCTGCAGTGAGTGAGTGTGTGTGTGTGTGTGTGTGTGTGTGTGTGTGTGTGTGTGTGTGTGTGTGTGTTGTGTGCGTGTGCGGGAACAACCCTAGCACACCTGAGTAGGTTTATAAAACCTTGAGCACAAATTCTTGGTAACAACGCTTGGTTTGTTCCTCTGGCGCCGTGTTGTATTGAAGCAACAGCAGATTTTTTTTATTTAGCTCGTCAATGAGTCATTGACAAAGCAGATGCTATTCTGATGGACTCTTATTCTTAAGCACTCTTATTGTGAAGGACTTAAGCGGCTGCAAAACATTTCCTGGGTCTTGGCAGCAGGAAATAGCTGACTAAATCAGTAGCTGAACCCCAATCTGAGTGTGCAAACCACCCTTGCGGCCCCTCGCACCTGCGGCCTGAGCACTTAATTGACGTCAGCTGGAAGGGCCAGAGGGTGCAGGGCCATGAATTAAATGGGACAGCAGTTCCAGCGATTCCCAAGCCAGTTTAGCTCAATGCCCCTCCCACTTCGTTTTCATTGGCTGCCGCGTCCCGCAGAGGCTGCTCTGACGCGCTCCTCAGCTCGGCTCTGCAAATTGACCGACTGACGTCTGTTTTAATTTAATAATAATTAAAAAATGATGTTGGGTGGGATATGTTTGCAGCATGTGGATTTCAAGATAAATGTGTTATCGGCAAATGTCATAATTTATGTGTGATGCACTCGGATCATGACTCGGATGCACTCAAGCACTGTGTCACATGAGACGCGGTGGACTGTGGGTATTTTCTGCTCCTAAGTCCGCACAATTGCGGACTTTCGATAAGTGTGGTTAAAGTGCGCAAAATCGCCATCTAGTGTTTGAACGCTAAGAAACGTGTCAGGATGCTGAACGGAATGCAACGCCCCTCCCAACGAAACTACGGCAACGCCATAAAGCGTCCGTACACCCATCTACTTCAGCGGGACGATAATCGACCGTTCGAGTTGAAAAGCGACCCTTTTTTTGTACAGCGCTGTCAACAGTTTTTCCCCATGGAGGGAATTTTACCTACAACATCGTACACTATCTGTCTAGCCAGTCGTCACACACAACTCCAGCTGCAAAATGTAAGAGTATTGAGAAAGGCAGGTTGAATCAGCCTGGCTTTGGTACACAGATGTACTTAGGCGCGGCGGGCCACGATGATGGATCGTTCAGTCTATGTAATATATTTTGCAAAACAAGACTGATGGCGCGCGCCGTACGCTCTCTGCTTTTTCTCCCCCTTCACCCAATAAATCGTGCCGACGCCCGTAGGCTAGTTCCGCTACTATAATGACACATCACCTCATTCAACACTGGCGCCGAGCGCACATCAATTCAACACCTCCATCTCCCCGGCGTGATCAGGAGAAAATGCTTTTTCCGTTTCTCTGCCCAATCTGATTGTTTGGAGAGAGGGAGGGTGATTCTTGCTTGTGATAGCGACGTAATCAGTTTTTGCAGTCTGGGTCATTTTCTCCAGACCGCTTTTTTTTCTTTTTCTTTTTTAGAATAAGTAACTTATAATCTTATAAATGCGTGGACAGACAACAGATGACGCCACCGTCCGACCCACGTCCGTCCCAGTGTGAGATGGACTCACGGTTGATGCGTAAATCAATGGCCTGCTTCCAGAATAGAGAATCCAGAAGATATGCAACATCACACATGAGTAGAACACATAGAGAGAGACAGACAGAGAGAGAAAGAGAGAGAGAGAGAGGAGGAAAAGAGAGAGGAAGAGAGAGAGAGGAAGAGCGAGCGAGCAGGTCTGAAATTAAACTCTAAAGACGTCGAGGGCTTACAGAGCGTTCCCGCTCGACTCCCTGCTGCTCCGCTCTGATGATCTCTCCAGTTTTGGGAAGGTATGGAAATAGGCTCTATGCACAACTCCAGTACTTCCTGAAATTAGACATGCTTCTCTATTTCCTGTCCCACACTATTGGATGAACACAATGATCAGGCACACCTGAATAATAATTTCATCCATCGGTGTAAGACAGGAAATAGAGAAGCATGTCTAATTTCACTAAGTAGTGGAGTTGTGCATATAGCCTATTTCCATACCTTTCACCGCTAATTCACCACCAATTCGCCTTATTCACCTCAGCGGCCATATTGGTCAGCCATAGTTAGCCGTCAGCTGCATTCACTCCCATGTATTTCCAAACTTGACTTGACAAGTGTACCGTAGCAGAAATAGCTTTTACATGAGTGGTGTTTAAAGAAGTTTATATACTGTGGGTCTATAGATAAAGAAGTGTATATATATAACTGTGGGTCCAGGGATAAAGAAGTGGGTATATACTGTGGATAAAGAAGTGAGTAGAACGTACTCCCTCTACCTCCTCCCCCCCCCCCCCCCCCCCCCTCGTCTCATCTGTTCCGGCCCCCCGTTTGAAGCATGGCTGGAGCTGCTCTCCATTAGTTGGGGAGCGGCGCCCCTCTGAGCGCTGACAGCCGCGGGGCGCCAGGTTTGGCAGGGTTATCAGTGGGTGGGCCGGACGGGCTTCCAGCACCTTCTCTCCCAGATACGCCGGCTATGACAAATGAAATGCGGCAGAGGAGGCGAGAGACGAAGCGAGGGAGGGAGGGAGGGAGGGAGAGGGGAGGGAGGGAGAGGGGAGGGGAGGGGAGGGGAGGGGAGGGGAGGGGAGGGGAGGGGAGGGGAGGGGAGGGGAGGGAGGGAGGGAGGGAGAGGGGAGGGAGAGGGGAGGGGGGGGGGGGACAGAAGGAGGGAGAGATGGAGCGAGGGAGGGAGGGAGGGAGGGAGAGGGGAGGGAGGGAGGAAGGGAGAGGAGAGGAGAGGAGAGGAGAGGAGAGGAGAGGAGAGGAGAGGAGAGGAGAGGAGAGGAGAGGAGAGGAGAGGAGAGGAGAGGAGAGGAGAGGAGAGGAGAGGGAGGGAGGGAGGGAGGGAGGGAGAGGGGAGGGAGAGGGGAGGGGGGGGGGACAGAAGGAGGGAGAGATGGAGAGTGTTGCGCCAGCGTTGAGAAGGGAGGGAGCGAGGGAAGGGGCACAGCGGGAGAGTGTGAGAGGGAGAGAGAGAGAGAGACAGAGAGAGGGACAGAGTGAGAGAGACAGAGAGAGAGAGACAGAGAGAGAGAGAAAGACAGAGAGACAGAGAGAGAGACAGAGACAGACAGAGAGACAGAGAGAGAGAGAGACAGAGAGACAGACAGAGAGACAGAGAGAGAGAGAGACAGGGAGAGAGAGACAGACAGAGACAGACAGAGAGACAGAGAGAGAGAGAGAGAGACAGAGAGAGAGAGAGACAGACAGAGAAAGAGAGAGAGAGCCAGAGAGAGAGACAGACAGAGAAAGAGAGAGAGAGCCAGGGCACGTAGACGTAGTGCGAGTGTGTGTGTCTGAGGAGAGAGGACAAAGGAAAGCGAAAAATAAGGGACTGAGAGCCAGAGAGAGAGAGAGAGAGAGAGAGAGAGAGACAGAGAGAGAGAGAGAGAGAGAGAGAGAGAGACAGAAAGAGAAAGAGAGAGACAGAGAGAGAAGTGCTACCCCCCCCCCTCTCCTCAAATGGATCACCTCTGCTCCTCATCCGTTCATTTCGTATGTCTGAGGTTATAAGGTGTGAAATACAGCTTGGTATAAAGACGCCTACGTGATCACTGTTCAGATATGTCTGAAGATGAAGCCACCACATTATATTTCCTCACACGATAGGTACAGTAGGAGGAGAAGGAGGTGGGAGTCTGTGTCTGGGGGTGGGTGGAGCCTGAGTCTGGGGGTGGGTGGAGCCTGAGTCTGGGGGTGGGTGGAGTCTGAGTCTGGGGGTGGGTGGAGTCTGAGTCTGGGGGTGGGTGGAGTCTGAGTCTGGGGGTGGGTGGAGCCTGAGTCTGGGGGTGGGTGGAGCCTGAGTCTGGGGGTGGGTGGAGCCTGAGTCTGGGGGTGGGTGGAGCCTGAGTCTGGGGGTGGGTGGAGCCTGAGTCTGGGGGTGGGTGGAGTCTGAGTCTGGGGGTGGGTGGAGCCTGAGTCTGGGGGTGGGTGGAGCCTGAGTCTGGGGGTGGGTGGAGTCTGAGTCTGGGGGTGGGTGGAGTCTGAGTCTGGGGGTGGGTGGAGCCTGAGTCTGGGGGTGGGTGGAGTCTGAGTCTGGGGGTGGGTGGAGCCTGAATCTGGGGGTGGGTGGAGCCTGAGTCTGGGGGTGGGTGGAGCCTGAGTCTGGGGGTGGGTGGAGCCTGAGTCTGGGGTTGGGTGGAGCCTGAGTCTGGGGGTGGGTGGAGCCTGAGTCTGGGGGTGGGTGGAGCCTGAGTCTGGGGGTGGGTGGTCTGGCCAGGCAGTTTGCAAGTCCCACTTAAATTTGGATCATTTCAAGCGTGAAAAAAAACAATTGTTAAAGAGCACCATAAATGAATCACCATGTGACACCGCGTGTGCACGTTTGTGTGTGTGTGTGTGTATGTGTGTGTGAGAGAGGAAGTGTGCATGTTTGAGTGTGCATGTGTGTGTGAGAAAGAATGTGCTTATGTGTGTGTCTATGAGAGAGAGAGAGAGAGAAAGAGAGAGAGAGAGACAGAGAGAGAGAGACAGAGAGAGAGAGAGAGAGAGAGACAGAGAGAGTGAGAGACAGCGAGACAGAGAGAGAGAGAGAGAGAGAGAGAGAGAGAGAAAGAGAGAGAGACAGCGAGACAGAGAGAGAAAGACAGAGAGAGAGAGAGAGACAGAGAGAGAGAGGACAGCTAGACAGAGAGAGAGAGAGCAAGAGAGACAGAGAGAGACAGAGAGAGAGACAGAGAGAGACAGAGAGAGAGACAGAGAGAGAGAGGGAGACAGAGACAGAGACAGAGAGAGAGACAGAGAGAGACAGAGAGAGAGACAGAGAGAGAGAGGGAGACAGAGACAGAGACAGAGAGAGAGACAGAGAGAGAGAGAGAGAGAGAGAGAGAGAGAGAGACAGACAGAGAGAGAGAGAAGGACAACTAGACAGAGAGAGAGAGAGAGAGAGAGAGAGAGAGAGAGAGAGCAGGACACTGTTGTGTTTGTGTGTCGTCATCACTGTAATCCTTCGTATGGAGGCGGAGTGACGGAGGGCCGATCTTTCACGCGTGGATTATGATGCAATCAATCACCCCGTTGGTCGGCCTCGCGACGCGTGGGCCGGACCGGGCGCCTCACGTCCAATCACGTGACCCCCGCAGTCGACCCCGTCCGCCGCGGAGTGATTAATAGCCCCTGCTTGACGTCGCGCTGCGACCCCCTCCCCCCCCTCTAGATCACCATCTCTCTTCGTCAGCCATTTCTCTCCGTCTCCAAGTCTCATTTATCCGCCGCCATCCCCGGCACACGCGACAAAGCGCTAACCGACGCTAGGCTAATCGCCGTGCGCACCCCACCCCCCCGCTGCCACCCCACCCCCCCGCTGCCACCCCACCCCCCCGCTGCCACCCCCCCCCCTCTTCCCCGGCCTCCGAGGATTGATTGATCCGCTATCTAAGACACGCGAGGTGACGGTCGGTGGCGGTGTGTCAGTGCGTGCGGGCTACGCTCACGCGTGTGTGTGTGTGTGTGTGTGTGTTCTAGACATCGAGTGAGGATCTGTAGCCCCCGGGGAGATGACTTGCCTAGTGCCGCTTATTATGACAGATTAGCCCCGCGAGGCTTAAATCAGCTCCTAATGGGCCGGTTATGGAGCAGCGCCGCCGATCGCTCTGCCAGCTCGCCACTCGCCCCGCCCCCCCGAGCGCCGCCGTCCGCTCGGACCCCCGCCAATGTCACCTGCTGCTCCGTGGCCTCCGCCCTCGTGACCCCGACGTCCACGAGGTTCTAGAGGTTTGAGGATTGGGGGGGAGGGGCAAATTTATAACCCCGGGCTTCAACGAATGCCAGCGTCTCGGGGTCACAATCAGTTTTACAGCTTGTTAGTTTTTACACGTGCTCGTTGGTTCATATCGCAGACGTAGACGACGCTTGACAGGGCGCCAGGACGAGGCGGGTCAGCGCGAGGGCGGGTCAGCGCGAGGACGGGTCAGCGCTAGGGCGGGTCAGCGCTAGGGCGGGTCAGCGCGTCGCGTTTGCTCCCCGGCGGCGGTGAGGACTCCTCGCGGACTCGAGGTGTTCCTGAGGGAGCAGTTGGCTGGGCGCCAGTTGAATCAGACCGCTCCACAAGGCCTCCCTCTCAGTCCAGTTAAATATTGAACCAATGGAACAGCCTATATAACTCCCGCAGGCTCCTGATTGGGCGTCGAGGTACGAGATCTTGGGATTGCCAGCGACCGGCGGGGCGGAGTTTTATCACCACACTGTTGGCCTTCAATCTAGAATCAATTCAGTCCCAACCAGACGTTACAGGGGGCCATTTCGCAGTCTGCCGAATCGCCATTATGGGTACCTTTGTTGCCGTGTCACACTGACTGACCTTCGCTGGAACACGCCGCCATGCTACGCACGTCTTTGTCCGGGCATAAAGGGACTCTCAGTCCGTAGGGACCCTCAGTGAATAGTACAGTGCATCTCTGGGGCCCCGTGGAAGCCGCCCTCCGAAGCCGGAAGAATCGGGATTCACCTCTCCTTTTGAGTGGATCGCTGAATCGGAGCATTTTGCATTTGAAATGAATTGAATAAATCTTGCGTGTGTGAATGATACATGCACGAGGCACCGTGCACTACGGACCAGTCCTAATACCCACCCTAGGCGCTACGCCCCTCACTGAGGAGTGCAAGGGCACAGCCAAGTGTGAAAGTCTGCACTTAACGAGGCTGCAACGGAACGAATTGGGACTCTAAGCAGCAGATTATACTGAGTTTATTGACATTATGCTATGTGCATATTAAGTAGAATGTCAATGAGACATCACTTCCTGTTTACACGGCATTGTGTTGACGTTGAGTGGCGGCCTTGTTAATTTGTGCCTGCAGACTCTTAGTGAACATGCATATTAAGTAGAATGTCAAATGAATGATGTGTTTATCAATTAAACCTCACTTCCTATTTTACACAGCGTTGTATTGGAATTGTTCACCCTGATGGATTACAGAGCTGGCGACTTTTCAGAAAAGCTCGGAGTACGACATGAAGGACGTTGTGGGCGTGATGCACAGCGTGATTTTTTTTAAGGGGCCTGTGCACACTTTTTGTGGGGGCCTGTTATTGGGGGCCCAAACGCAGGGGGGACACAAAGTGAAAATCCTGAATTAATGGGCAGGGAGGTGGGTGGGTGGGTGGGGGGTCTGGGAGTTAGGGTTAGTTATGGGGCCACGTGATATGGGAGTTATTGAAAAAAAGGAGATGAATTTCCATAAAAATATTAATCTAAAATAGAATAGGTAGGCCTAATAAAATCCAATAAAAGAAGCTGTGTCTTATTTGTCCAATGTAGCACCGTCTGAGTGAGTGAGAGGGAGCAGGCTCTTTCTCTCATGAGAAGTCAACAATGTCAACAACAGCAGTCAACAACAACGTCAACAACAGCAGTCAACAACGCACAGAGGGACAGAGGGAGGTCGGGAGAAACAGACAAACCCGATTATAGGACTGTCGGGCTCTGCTCGTCAGCCCAAAAGTAGATACCAAAATATAGCCTGAAAAAAATCCCATTTCTGAACATGCCATAACAGGCACACCTGGCTCCCTTGAAGTTGAAGTTAAACGTCATCTCGGTCCCTGTGGTTAAATAAAACCCATAAATCATGATAAATTAAGTCCCACACAACGCTGTATAACATTAACATGGTAGCCTACGCTTGGTTAGGCATCGTTAGCGTAGCAGATATCATTGTATTGACACTAAAAACTAAAAACACTAATTAGTTCTGCGGCATATTACATAAATGTATTGTTAGTTCCAATGCATGATTCAATCAGACGTCTACAACTGTTTTCTCTTATTCTTGAACATTTGCTTTTTTTTCCCGGCGATGCTGTAATTTCCACCAGTGTTGAACGCAGCAAATTGTGGTCTGTTCACTTGGGCGAAGTGTGCCTCGATGCGTGCTCACGAGAAGGGCGCATAAAGGGCACATTGGGGTAGGGTGCACCCTTGCCGACGCAGAGTGAGAAATGGGACACCCTACACCCTTGGCGTGTACGCGTACACTCTGGCCCAAGGGTGGGTATTGGGACAGGGCAATGAAATGCTTAGCGTCGCCCAACATGGGACTCGAACCTACGACCTACGACCCTGAAATTAAGAGTGTCGCGTTATAACGCCCGAGTTAGCTAAGCAGCCTGATTGACACAAATTGTTTGCTATTATGGAACCAGCACTATAATATGAGGATTAGTGTTGATCATTAGTGTGGAAATCAGAAATTCATGTCACTTTACTGTAACTCTGTTTACTGGTCAGAGGAATATCCTGACACCCACTCAGGCTTCCTCCCATTCTCCTCCTCTGGTTTAAAATAAGACGTCTTTGCGTGTTTTCAGGTTAATAATCCCCATTAGGGTGATGTAAGCAGTTAATCACTGCTTATTTTTAGACTTCTTCCAAGTCTCCAGAGATACCTCCATTGTGATGGACTGGCTATTTGAGGAGGCTACACACACGCGCTAAGTAGTTCACTGAGACACTGTGTACAGTATCCAATACAGTAGGTGATTCTGAGAAGCGAACAAGAGAAGACAGACATGTAGAATAAGCTGATTATATTCTGTTAGTTCTGTTTGGGCCTTGAAATCAAACCAGGGAATATGTTATTCATTCATAGTCATGTCAGTTAGTATCTGAACATTGATGTGGAGTTCTTAGAATTTGATTTGTCTCATTGTATTCTGTATACTAGTATATTGAGAATAATTCAAATCAGCGGTGTGAATTGTAACTTTGATTAATACTGTTTTGCTGCTAGTGCATTTGTCAAACCTTAATCTTATCACGGTTTGAGGCAAATGAAATGACTATTTGAGATGTATATGTCTATATTTGAGGCTGAGTGAACTTGGCTCCGGTTCTTTCTATAACGGACAGAAGAGAAACACAACCGAGGCAACGGAGTCGCATATTATTGCGAATACATGCAAACAACGAACCGTCATCTTGAACCATGATCAAGCTAACGCATGCGTGACGGGGGAGAGGAAAAAACGTGTGTTCTCGGCGAGTCGGAGACCGGTGTAAACCGCTAGCAGGAGAAGACGAGCTAGAGGTCAATTAGCGATGCTAAACAGTCCTGGGCATCGGTACGCCGCACGGTCCTGCTCTGCATTCCTGACCAGCTCCGGCATCTGTTCCGGAAAGTTCCGCCGGTCTCTCCCAGGATAATATTAGCTGCTTGTCTGGAAAGAGGGCGTTTTTTTTTCAGCGGTTTAATGAGGAAAAAGGAGACAATATTCTCTAGCGCCCTTCAACCTGCCACCTACGTTCAGTGGGAGGAGTAGAAAATAAATAGTCTGATGCTACGATGGGGACGCCGAAAAGGTCAATGGCGTGTCACGCAGTCAATCTGCCAGACAACCAGGAGGAACTTGTTCAAATCCCCTCCGCTACACCCGGAGAATTCTCTCAGAGGAGCAGGGGGGCGAGTCTTTTCTCAGAGGAGCAGGGGGGGGGGCAGGGGGGCGAGTCTTCTCTCAGAGGAGCAGGGGGCGAGTCTTCTCTCAGAGGAGCAGGGGGGCGAGTCTTCTCTCAGAGGAGCAGGGGGGCGAGTCTTCTCTCAGAGGAGCAGGGGGGAGAGTCTTCTCTCAGAGGAGCAGGGGGGCGAGTCTTCTCTCAGAGGAGCAGGGGGCGAGTCTTCTCTCAGAGGAGCAGGGGGGCGAGTCTTCTCTCAGAGGAGCAGGGGGCGAGTCTTCTCTCAGAGGAGCAGGGGGGGGAGTCTTCTCTCAGAGGAGCAGGGGGGAGAGTCTTCTCTCAGAGGAGCAGGGGGGAGAGTCTTCTCTCAGAGGAGCAGGGGGGCGAGTCTTCTCTCAGAGGAGCAGGGGGGAGAGTCTTCTCTCAGAGGAGCAGGGGGGCGAGTCTTCTCTCAGAGGAGCAGGGGGCGAGTCTTCTCTCAGAGGAGCAGGGGGGCGAGTCTTCTCTCAGAGGAGCAGGGGGCGAGTCTTCTCTCAGAGGAGCAGGGGGGCGAGTCTTCTCTCAGAGGAGCAGGGGGGGGCAGGGGGGCAAGTCTTCTCTCAGAGGAGCAGGGGGGGAGAGTCTTCTCTCAGAGGAGCAGGGGGCGAGTCTTCTCTCAGAGGAGCAGGGGGGCGAGTCTTCTCTCAGAGGAGCAGGGGGGAGAGTCTTCTCTCAGAGGAGCAGGGGGGCGAGTCTCCTCTCAGAGGAGGAGGGGGGCGAGTCTCCTCTCAGAGGAGCAGGGGGGCGAGTCTTCTCTCAGAGGAGCAGGGGGGAGAGTCTTCTCTCAGAGGAGCAGGGGGGCGAGTCTTCTCTCAGAGGAGCAGGGGGGCGAGTCTCCTCTCAGAGGAGCAGGGGGGGAGAGTCTTCTCTCAGAGGAGCAGGGGGGAGAGTCTTCTCTCAGAGGAGCAGGGGGGGGAGTCTTCTCTCAGAGGAGCAGGGGGGAGAGTCTTCTCTCAGAGGAGCAGGGGGGGAGAGTCTTCTCTCAGAGGAGCAGGGGGGAGAGTCTTCTCTCAGAGGAGCAGGGGGGAGAGTCTTCTCTCAGAGGAGCAGGGGGGGGAGTCTTCTCTCAGAGGAGCAGGGGGGCGAGTCTTCTCTCAGAGGAGCAGGGGGGGAGAGTCTTCTCTCAGAGGAGGAGGGGGGAGAGTCTTCTCTCAGAGGAGCAGGGGGGAGAGTCTTCTCTCAGAGGAGGAGGGGGAGAGTCTCCTCTCAGAGGAGCAGGGGGGGAGAGTCTTCTCTCAGAGGAGCAGGGGGGCGAGTCTTCTCTCAGAGGAGGAGGGGGGCGAGTCTTTTCTCAGAGGAGCAGGGGGGCGAGTCTTCTCTCAGAGGAGGAGGGGGGCGAGTCTTTTCTCAGAGGAGCAGGGGGGCGAGTCTTCTCTCAGAGGAGCAGGGGGGAGAGTCTTCTCTCAGAGGAGCAGGGGGGAGAGTCTCCTCTCAGAGGAGCAGGGGGGAGAGTCTTCTCTCAGAGGAGCAGGGGGGAGAGTCTCCTCTCAGAGGAGCAGGGGGGCGAGTCTTCTCTCAGAGGAGCAGGGGGGCGAGTCTTCTCTCAGAGGAGCAGGGGGGAGAGTCTTCTCTCAGAGGAGCAGGGGGGAGAGTCTTCTCTCAGAGGAGCAGGGGGGAGAGTCTTCTCTCAGAGGAGCAGGGGGGGAGCGAGTCTCCTCTCAGAGGAGTAGGGGGGCGAGTCTCCTCTCAGAGGAGCAGGGGGGCGAGTCTTCTCTCAGAGGAGCAGGGGGGGGGGCAGGGGGGCGAGTCTTCTCTCAGAGGAGCAGGGGGGGGGAGTCTTCTCTCAGAGGAGTAGGGGAGCGAGTCTTCTCTCAGAGGAGTAGGGGAGCGAGTCTTCTCTCAGAGGAGCAGGGGGGGGGAGTCTTCTCTCAGAGGAGTAGGGGAGCGAGTCTTCTCTCAGAGGAGTAGGGGAGCGAGTCTTCTCTCAGAGGAGCAGGGGGGGCGAGTCTTCTCTCAGAGGAGCAGGGGGGAGAGTCTTCTCTCAGAGGAGTAGGGGAGCGAGTCTTCTCTCAGAGGAGCAGGGGGGGCGAGTCTTCTCTCAGAGGAGCAGGGGGGGCGAGTCTTCTCTCAGAGGAGTAGGGGAGCGAGTCTTCTCTCAGAGGAGTAGGGGAGCGAGTCTTCTCTCAGAGGAGTAGGGGAGCGAGTCTTCTCTCAGAGGAGCAGGGGGGGCGAGTCTTCTCTCAGAGGAGCAGGGGGGGGAGTCTTCTCTCAGAGGAGCAGGGGGGAGAGTCTTCTCTCAGAGGAGCAGGGGGGCGAGTCTTCTCTCAGAGGAGCAGGGGGGGATTTAGAAGGAGAGGTTTAAAGACTGCCCATGAATCCCCAGGAGCAGGGGGGGGGAGTCTTCTCTCAGAGGAGTAGGGGAGCGAGTCTTCTCTCAGAGGAGTAGGGGAGCGAGTCTTCTCTCAGAGGAGCAGGGGGGGCGAGTCTTCTCTCAGAGGAGCAGGGGGGAGAGTCTTCTCTCAGAGGAGTAGGGGAGCGAGTCTTCTCTCAGAGGAGCAGGGGGGGCGAGTCTTCTCTCAGAGGAGCAGGGGGGGCGAGTCTTCTCTCAGAGGAGTAGGGGAGCGAGTCTTCTCTCAGAGGAGTAGGGGAGCGAGTCTTCTCTCAGAGGAGTAGGGGAGCGAGTCTTCTCTCAGAGGAGGAGGGGGGGGAGTCTTCTCACAGAGGAGCAGGGGGGAGAGTCTTCTCTCAGAGGAGCAGGGGGGACAGTCTTCTCTCAGAGGAGCAGGGGGGCGAGTCTTCTCTCAGAGGAGTTGGGGGGGATTTAGAAGGAGAGGTTTAAAGACTGCCCATGAATCCCCATTACTCTGTCGAGGTACTTTGATAGGGTGTCTTACATGGGAGTGCCGGAGTTTCCAACTCCTCTGCAAAGTGCTTCGGTGGAGGGGTGTTGTTTGAAGTGTTACAGAGCTTTGAAACCATGATTGGATGCAGTAGAACCACGGCGAGAAACTAAGAGGGGGCTGTTTAAGAGGTGATATGTTAGAGATGAAGAAAAATGGCCACGCCGTGAAGAAGAGAACTCGGACAACACAACACAACAAACCGCACCGGCGGAGAAAAACCCCATCGATCTGAATAAACACGGCAGATACCTCTGCTGACGGTAATGGCGGAATGTAAAAGGTTTCATAATCACAGCCCGTCCCAAAATAGTCAAATCAAACTCCCACACGGCCATGAGGGAATGGACACGGCGCCTCACATTTGGCCAGAAAGCTTTCTAAATTGAATCCATAATCACACTTCAAATAAATACCGGGCATACTGTACCACCCCCCCCCCCTACAGCTGCAGTAAACCGGGTGGGCGAAATTAACTATCGGCTTGTTTTCCGCGTCCTATTTTGTTCATAAATCAACGGTGCAATATGCTCAACTTCGGGAACTCGTCGTTGATTTGGAGCGATTTAGCCGAGCGATGGGTGTAATTTGTTTCTCCCGTCAACTTGCCTCATGCATTTAAATTCATCATTACTGTTAGCGGCCGTGTTTTTCTGTAGATTTCCCCAGATCGCAGGTGTCAGGATGCTCTGTTGACTCATGCAAACGGGCCCATTAGGGGACGTGGGTACACATTTCCCTTGATTAGACAACAGGAAGAAAAACAGAGAGTGACTTTTTTTTTGGGGGGGTGGGTGGGTGGGGGGGGGGGTGTGTTGATTCCCCCGGGCGGTGCCAGGGAAATGCCAAATAGGAGCCGAGCAGCGCCTGTAGCTCGCCCTCCTGCCGACGGGTCGCAGCGCTAGCCCGGGAGAGACGAGGACGAGGTGCGATCCGGAGACGACGGCACTCAGACACGTCGGGGGGAGACGTTCCAGATCGATGCCGCGGGGGTTTTGACGGACGAGGCGGCCGGCGCTGCCGGTCCCCGAAGTCAAACTGGGGAGAGGACTTTGTCCCCGTCACACTTGAAAGCAGAGGGACAGTTAGTGTACAGCCTGTTTCAACTGTAGCCTACATCTCAAGTTCAAGTTCACTTTATTAGCTGCGGGGTCTCAATGTGAAACACACTGCTTCTGAAGTATATAAACACAATGTTTACACACTGCAGGAAAAAAGCTATTAGGGTTGTTTACAAGGTTATGTATAAGCAACATACCACCCGTTTGTTTCTGCAAGCGTCAACCTTAGAATTGTGGGACTTGATTAAAGTTAGAACTGTTGAAATCATCTTCAAAGCTTCAAACAAAGCTCTTCCAGATCCCATCCAATACTTGTTTACTGAGAGGGTCGGAACCCATCACTACAATCTCAGAGGGAAACAAAAACTTCAGTAACCATAGGTATAGGTACTGCATTTGTAACGCGCTCCCCATCCAGTTGTTACACTGGACCGGAGCGCCATTCACACACCAATGGCGGCAGCTGCCATGCAAGGCGCTTGCCTGCTAATTGGGAGCAATTTGGGGTTCAGTGTCTTGCCCAAGAACACGTCGACAGGTAGTCAGGAGAAGCCGGGATTCGAACCACCGACTCTACGATCACTGAACGACCCGCTCTCCCTCCTGAGCTATACTGCCGCCCCAACCATGTATAAGAACTACTCTCAAATCAATGTGTTTATCTGTTCGCGGAGTGTATTTATGGAATGGACTAGACCAGGACGTTAAGCCGAGTAATAACATGAACCAGTTTGAGAGGAAGTAAAAAGATAAAGAAATACTGGAAAGGTATATGGAGGAGGGTGAACTTGATGTCTGGTATTAGTTGGCCAGTCTGCATGTTATGATTTTTGGTGATGCTGGGAGATCAGGGGTAAAAGAGCAATGTTGTTGTTGTTTGTTGTAAAGTGTGTTGAAATGTTTTGTGTAAATGTTTTGTGTAAATGTGTGTGGTGGATGGAATTTTATAAGCTTAGCTTCTTCCATCTCCCTTTCAAACCATTATGTGGAGTGTGTGTTGTATATTGTTGTGTATTGTATTGTTTTGTGCGTTGTGTTTTGTCTTGTGGATATCTGCACATTGCATGGTTTGAAATAAACTACTAAACTACTAAACTAAAACAAAACCAGAATTGAAATGTCGGATATCCTATAATGAGGAACACATATGGTGGAGATTGTTTCTTAAAATGGAAGTTTGGAGAAGTCCATGATTATACCTTTAAATCGATCTAGTCATTGATAATCAATGCAGCTCAATAAACAGTTCGAGCGAGTTGAACGTCTTACACATGAATGATCAAACCTCTGTTTCTCTGTCTGTCAGTTTCCATTCTCCTCACACACCGGCAGCCTGACTGCGTTCATATTTGGCACGGGAACCGGAGGGGGTTCCGAGCAGACGGTGACATGACCACGCTTTTAAATTAGATAATTAGGTCGACTAAATTGCCAATTAGTGATAGCACTACCCAAGGCAGCTAGCAGGTGGCACGCAATGCGCACGTACAAACGCTATACAGTCGATTGTATAGAGAGCGGGACTACAGTCTACAAGTCTACAGACGTGTTTGTGTGTCCGTAGAACATTTCCGACACCGCATTTCCGTGAACACGGGCTGACTAAATGGCCAATTAGTGATTGTGTGCTCCTACGGGTATCATAACTAGCTGTGATTAATCATCCACCCTCTCCGTCAAACAAAACTGCAGGAGAGTCTTATCGTGACTTATGTGGATATTTATCATGCCAGACAGATCTGAAATGGAGGAAGGATAATCTACAGAAGACTAGCTTATTCCATCAGGCTACTGTACATCTCGGCCGTGTTAAAAAGCCTTCACTCTTAGAGTCCCCCATAATGTTACAGCTGATAGAGCAGGACGAATCACCAGCAGGCCGTTCAATGAAAAAGAAATTATGTGATCCAACTAAGTCAGTTTTCATCTGTTCGACTGCTCAAGGTGATGTAACACCACAGTAATCCATATTTAAATCAGTTCCTGAATGCAGCAAAGTGAGAATGCGGGGGTATGTAAATCAGGGAGACATCAGCCCAATTCCATTTGTCCTGCTTCCCCTGAGGTGAGCTGTGACGCTCATGAGTCTAATATGACTGTTGAAAAAATAAACTGCCGGTAGCTCTTGCTTACACCACTCACAATATTACCAGGATGTAAAAGTTCTAACTGCAAGGTAGGTTAAGGACATGTGTGTTTGTCAGTGAATTATATGTGACCAGCTTGACAAGTGGCCTTGCCGCGGATGGAGCCCCAGTCACGGCGCGCAAAAAGGATTGACTGCATTGGTCAAAAAAAGAAATGAGCCGTCTCAGCCTCGATCCAAGTGAGTTAGTTGTACGCCATCTGTAGCGGCAGTGTTTCTGTCTGCGTTGTCTTATAAGTTTCATAGTCAGCAGCCGTTATTTCCTGAGGAAACGAAAGGACTGTCAAAGACTTGGCTGAGCCCCGGCTTATAGCTAAAGAAAAAGAAAAAATGTTAGCCTAGCTACGTGGCGGCTAGCTAGCTAACTTTTAGGTTACTGTGTCGTCAAAATGATTTAAAAAAAAAAAAGAAAAGAATTTATGACAACTTCCACTTGATATACATGTCAAACAAAACAGTACACAAATAATTATGAAAATAAAACAGCTTGAATATAAAATGCATGAATGAACGGGTGCTTAGAATCTCTCAACCTACCATGAGACCATGCTTCACAGACTACGGAGGAAGCAAGGGGTCTACCGCCCAGACGTCGAGGGGCGCAGGGGCGGGGTCCCGAGGTACAACAAGACATGACAAACGGAACACATCATCAATCTGCTACACGTACACCAAGAGAATCTGTGTGCACGGTCCCTGAAGCTCGACAACGTGATGACATCTGTCGTTTCCGCCGTAAACGTCATTGTGGACAGCCTCCAGTTCAAGGAGCTACTAAGGAGCTAAGGAGATGAACTAGAGTCGGAGTACAGAGATCTGGTTTACCACCGAGTCTGGAAATATGCTCACGTGGTTTTACTCACTGAGAGAAGAAGTGAAACACTTCACGGAGATGAAGGGGAAAGCCATCATGGAACTCAGCGACAGCAAGTGGCTGTGTGATTTGGGCTTCATGGTGGACATTACCAAGTAACTGTCAGAGCTGAACGTCAAGCTCCAAGATCCCAACCGGCTTCTCAGCTCTCTGAGATGAAATGTGAAATCATTTGAAGCTAAGACTAAAGCTGCGGCAAGTGCAACTGAAAAGGATAAACACTGTCCACTTCCCCACTCCGCAAGAACACAAGCCCACTGTGGCATCTGAATGGGCTGCTGGGTGTGCAACACTCCAGGCATTTGAGAGAGAGGTTCCAGGATGTGAAGAGTAAACAAAGAGAACTGAATATATTTGCCACGCTGTTTAGTGTGGAGCTGATGTGCCTGACAACCCACAACACGAAATCCTTGAGCTGCAAAGCAATGGCGAGTTCAAAGCGAGGTACAGTACGACAACCTCCCTCTGCTCGAGTTCTACAAACTGTAGGTGCGTGCTGAGGGTTTTTCTATTCTGAGGAGAGAGGCGCCGAAGTTTGCGTCACTGTTTGGGACGACCCACTGCTGTGAGCAGTTCTTTTCAAAACGGACTCTTGCAAACCGGGGAGGGGTGGCCATTGGGAGCACCAGGATTTTCCCGGTGGACTGGCGTGCTAACTGGCCTGGCCTGGCCTACTGGGGCTACATATCCCGGGCTGAATTATGTCCCCAGTCCGGCCCTGCTTGCAAAGACCCGGTTCCGCTCAAGACCGACTCACCCAAACCTTCAAAACCAGCTGCGAGTAGCATCGTCATCACCACCATCTGACACCGAACACCTCGCCAAAGACAAACCGCTCCAGCCATCGCATCAGGCGAGTCCAATATTGTGTTCGATAACTTCGTAATGGCTCTCGAAGGATTCTAAAAATCGAAATGGCCCTCGACAGGAATAAGGTTCCCTACCCCTGGTTCAGAATATGTATATGCGTTTAAAATTGCTATTATGTGAATTGAAGTTATTCACCATGTGTAGCAACCCTTATCACTCTGTAAGCAGTTTCCTATTAGAAAAGGTATTCAGGTGCAGAGAAAATGCGCTATGCCTGCTGTACCGGCTAATTGCAATACCTATTCATAAAGGACGGATATCAAAGGATTTCTATTGCAGAGAGAGAGCTGTGGAATGTGATTGTGCGGTGGCCAATCAGTAGAACTCCCTCTACTTCCCTCAAACAGAGCACATTCCTTTATGCGATTACGCAGACACCGGGCGGCGTTAAATTCAAACAATTCAAAGATCTAATCGATAACAATTCTTCTCCCCCCCGCCACTGTACTTTGTGATGAATGGGACTTGATTCAATTCGAGGTTGAGAGAAGTTAAAAAAGCGAAGCGAGGAATGAAATGATCTGTGGTAATCTGGGCGGCGGGAGGCATGTGAACTCTTCTTCCTCGGGAGGAACGCTGTGACAATAATGCGTCCTTGACAGGGGGACTGCTGTGACGGGAAGTGGTTTTCTGTGAGAAATTCCAAGATAAACACTGAACATTGTTAGCGACGTGAAAACAGTGACAACTAACATTTGTGTTTACACCGATAAGCAGGTCACTCTTATACAGCATCAGAACAGTGAACAGGCCAATTCATGACTCAATGTTTTTTCTACAGTCTCTATCAATGCAAATTAAGATGGTTATATGAAAGATGTCTACCTGGAGATCGAATGGGTATGTATGACGTTGCATTATCATTGGTGTGGAAAATCTTAAATTAGAAACCATTGGAATCATATTACAAAGAAGCTCACAATGATTTAGATTGATGACAAAGTTCATTGGCTGATATCTTTGATGGAAATAGAGACATGGGAGTGACATATAGCAGGCTACACCACTACAGTATGAGGGACATTGCCTACCATTGAACCCTTGAGCCCTTAATCCGAACACTAGCCCTAAACGCTGTCGCTTTGGATAAAACCATCTGCTAAATGACTCATTTGTAATTGTAGATACAAGCACACATGACATATCTTCATTCATATCCACCCCCATTTCCATTGCTGTCTGACTTGGATTTTTTTCTTCTTCCTGGTTTTGGTATAATATGCATAGATTTAACTGTGTAGCACGCTGACATTTAACTGTCAACTCTGACACGGCCATTTAGGACATTAGATTAGAATGAGCGATTACTTTATTTACTTAAAGGTGCAGTATGTCTTTAGTGATTGCCTGTTAGACTCAGGAAAATGTTGAAAGGTTTTGAAAAATGCCTCCCTCTAAAGCCACTCCTCCAATCAAATGACACTCACTAGGCAGGTACTGTAGGTAGGTTGACAGGCAGGTAAGCCAACCAATCATTTCAAGTTGGCCACTCAAAATGATTGGACGCACTTATTACAGTCCTGCGACTTTCACAGATTACAGATTTATTTCATTTTAGTGTCAGAGCACTTTATTTATTGCTTTCTGTCAGGATGTAATGAGAATTGCAAAAACCAAAACGTGTGTCTGAGCCAAAACAGCATACTGCACCTTTAATACCATGCCATCAGAAAGAACTAGAGGACCAAAGCATCCAGAGCTTTCTAATCAGCGCATAGCATCCAGCTGTCCCTGACACTAACAGTGAAGTCATCCAACAAGCCTCAGAATTCCTCCGAATCAATACACTTATAATACATCTATGCTTTGTTATACTTCCATGAACTGAAATCAATTGAAATCTTACCAGCTGCCAGTAAAGGTCGGCAGTAAACAAGAGGTCTTGTCCCAGGTCAATGTGACAAGACGATCCACCCTAACTAGAACCCAAGCTCTACCAGAAGGGTGGTTCCCTGCACAGAGCTGTAGGCATGACTGCAGACCCTTACGGTTCCACACAGTCCACACACCTGCAAGAACAAAGAAAAGAAAATACCTTCAAGGAACAGTAGACCAGGTATGGTATCCCTTAAGAGATGCTGAGTCCCACTGCCAGAATAGTACATTCAATTTATCGCTTCTCGTTTGGGGTACTGGCATCCATTTTTCAAACTTTCTTACACCTTTTTTTTCTTTCCCAAAAGTTTTTTTTTTCTCTCGCCGAGTTCCTGGAACTCATCAAAAATCCAGGCTCCCGGAGAGTCACATCAATCACAGGCCCCTGCCACTCCATCTCTGGGGGGTCGAGGGTCGCTCCACTGCTCCACCAACTCAGGTTGGGGGGGGGGTAGCCAGGGTGTGTGTCAGGGTGATGGGTGGTGATGGGACATGATAGAGACGGGGTTTTGGGATTCGGAGGGGAGGTTTGTGGGGGAAGTGCGGGGGGGGGTCTCTGTTGTGGGGCAGCTGTGTCAAAAAGTCCGGGACGCTCTGTCACCACTGCGAGGACGATGTGGGGGGGGGGGGGGGGGACTGTTAAGAAAGTGTTCAGGTGTGTGCATATGGGGTTGTGTGGGGGTGTGAGGGAGAGTGTCTGTTATTGTGGTGCAGTGCACCTCATCAAGATGCGTAGGGGTCCAACGTACCGTTTATTATTTCGGATACATTATACACTTATTTTCTGTCGAGTTTCCTCACATAGTTTCTGCCCCCTGGGTGTATTTAATCATTGACACGGCTGCAGAACAAATAGCTACCATGAGCATTGATTATTGCTTTTGTTTCATCTAATTAGTCCAACTAGTGTGTGTACACTGCAACTGTGACAGCCCGTGTAGCAGAGGTGCTAGTGTCTGTGTGTGTGTGTCTGTGTGTGTGTGTGTGTGTGTGTGTGTGTGTGTGTGTGTGTGTGTGTTGTACCTGTAAGGATGCTAAACAGTGAACTCTAGGAATGTTTCTCAAAGCAAAACGGGATAATATAATCAAATAAAGAGGGCATCATCGTGTTTTTGCTGTCTGCTTTCACTGCCACCCTCTGAAAGACATGACTGGCTGCTTCGCGTCCTTCCCAGAGGGCCTCTGACCCGGTTAACGACACCCCGGGCATTACAAATGAACTCTGCAGTTGCTCCAAACACAACATAATGGCTGAAGATAAAATAAAATAAACATTCTGAATTCCATGTCTCATTACTATTTATTTATTTATGTATTTATTTATTTATTTCTCTATTTTGTTTGTTTTGTTTTGGGCCCTAATTAAACTCCAGAGGTACCTTGAGGAGTAGGAGTTACAGTATATGAGACTTTTTTCTTCTTAGGATTTTTCCTTCTTAGGATTCTTCTCTCAGATGGCTTTTTGGTGAAGTGAAAAAGTCCATATTAAAAAAACTAAGCTGTCTGAGGCTGTTTTGAAGTTTTGGGAATTCCAATGAAAATCAGGGGATCAGATGCCACCCATACTTGTGAAGGAAGTGAAATTGACTCAGACAGAATTTAAAAATGCAGGACTTTGAGGTTATACAGTACGGTACTGACTTTTAAATTATTAAAAAGCTGTGAAGAATAAAACTGCAAATGACTCCTAAATGGGCTTGCTTCCACTGATACACAAAGGCGTGCGTTGTAAGGGACCTACTGTAAGGGACCTACTGTAAGGGTGTGACTAACTTTGTCATGGTTGGACACATATAACCAACTGCATGACCTATGACCTCCGGTTGGACACATACATGACATAACATCATTCCTCTCACACAGGCCCTTAACGCGATGCGACCATCAAAGACAACATGAGAGAGTTTTGCTAAAGAATCAATAGTCATCAAGGCTTCACAGAGCATTCCTCTGTCCATCTGTGACTGGCCATCTGGCCTGCTGCCCGTACACACGCTCTCCAACTCATACACTGTAGCTCGTTAAATAACATGCTCTCATTCCCTTTGGGTTCGCAAGTCTTTCCACGTTTCTCAAGCCAATTACCCTCCAGCCGGGCTGTGTGTCTGCACTGCTTAACGCTGTTCCTCTTTCTCTCTCTCTCTCTCTCCCTCTCTCTCTCTCCATCTCTCTCTCTCTCCCGCTTGCTCTTTGTTGCTGTCATTCAGTTGCTCAGCGATGCTCTTTGAGTCAGCACTCAAAGTCGGCGTGCGAGAGTATATCCCAGACTAAGGCTCGTTTGCGCCAGGAATATAGATTAAGTACATTAAGAGTGGAGTGCCTTTGTTCTTTGTCTCTCGTGACAACATCATCCCAGCGTGTGACCTTGGGTTCTGTGGAAATGATACTCTGGTATTTTTCTTTCTCTCCCTGGATGTTATTACGGTCATTTGAAGTCAGTAGGACCGGTGTAGGGGACTGCTGATGGACAGTATGTCCTCTGTCGACATGGACTAAGCATGGACAGTATAGGTATGCCATGAGTACAGGGTGTAAATATCATTGTTTTAGTCACAACCTAAGCTGCCCTAATATCACATCCACGTACCTGTGTAGAATCTCTTTCACCCTCCCCACAAAATGTTCACCTCTGGAATAATGTATAATAATAATTATGTATACAATGCTAAGTATTATTACCATGTAATTACTTTATTTACTATAACCGGCTCCGTGGCCTTGTGGTTAGAGTGTCCACCCTGAGATTGGGAGGTTGGGGGTTCGATCCCCGGCCGAGTCACACCAAAGACTATAAAAAATAGTACCCGATGCCTCCCTGCTAGGCACTCAGCATCAAGGGATGGATTGGGGGTGAGTCCCTGTGTCATACTAGCGTCATGTCCAGGGGGTGGACTTGTACATCAAGCTGCCTCACGCTAAGGAATCAGGAGATAGGCTCCTGCCCTATGGGCCACTAGGCTCCAGAACCATTGGTTCTCAAGGCTACTTACCTTACTTTATTTACTAGCATTTCTTATGAAACAATGTTGTTACTACAGGTATCGCTACAGTAATTAATCGATTTAGGGGTAAATATTCACATAAACCTTGTATCTCATTAGTCATGTCAACAACTCAGAGCATCTTTTTTATTTGATTAATGTCATGGTCCATAATACAGAAAGCTAACCCTTTGTTTCAGTGCGTGAATAGACAAAAAGAAAGGAATTTCTCTCAAAAGAGAGCTTTGGTGAGATATTACGAGAGAATATAAGCAGAGCATGATATAGATGGCAGGGAGGCTAAATCCCTCAAGCAAAATAGCTTTTGTAGGAAATGTGTGAAGGGTGGCACAAAGCGATGGTCTTGTAAGCAATTGCCGGGTTTAATCCGACACCTCATCATAAATACCATGTCTGCAGGGAATCATAATGAAGGTTCTAAAAACGGGTCTTCATTTCTCAGGGAAATATGTATGCTTTCCCTGACAGATTAATGGAAGGCCGAAGACGAAGCCAACTGCAGACATGAGAACATTACTATTCACAGCCAACATTGGGGCCCTCTATCTTAACGCCATTTGAAAGTGAATTTGATGTGTCAAGGAATGTTTGAAGATTAAAAGTGGAGACGCCGCTTCAATCGAAGACCTTGGGGCTTGCTCACAGACCAAATAAATAAATAAAACGCAAAAGAGACTAAAGACTAAATTTCCGTGGAGATAAACAGACGCGTGTTAGGATTCCTCATCCCTCTTCAGATCAGATGCACCGTGTCCAGAGCCAGGAGGAAGGGTTTAGATCCCTGGGGCCTCTACGTGCCTCATGCTCGCTCTTTTTGGCATTTCAACTGATCAGTTAAAGTCACTGATGGTAAAAGGGAGCTGCATCTGTGTGTTTTTTATCCCCAGGTCTAAAATCAAATTCTGAGTGAATGTCGGGTTCTATTGAGTTTTTGCTGAGGATGAGTGAGTTATCTTGACACAGAATTGCAATCGCCCATCCCTGCAGTCGAGAGAAACAGCATCCGTACATTCTTCATTACCAGATGCCTGCAGACACATAACCATATAAGTGTCATTTACAGTTGTGTTACCGTTTTGTAATGTCAGTGTCTTCTGACTTTTATATGAAAAGAGGGTTAAATGCACAGCACTACAGGTGCATCTCAGAAAATTGGAATATTGTGGAAATTATTTTCCATAATTTAATTCAAAAAGTGAAACTTTCATATATTATTGATTCGTTACACATGGAGTGGAATATTATAAGGCTGATTGCCTCCATGCCACGCTCCACGTTGATGCAGTAATTTGTGCAAAAGGAGCCTTGACCGAGTATTGAGTGTATAAATGAACATACTGAACATACTGTACAATGATAAAGATTAAAACAAAAAAGGCTTGAAATATTTCACTTTGTGTAATGGATCTAGAATACATGAAAGTTTCACTGTTGGAATTAAATTACGGAAAATAACAAACTTTTTCACAATATTCATATTTTGGGGGATGCACCTGAAGAAGACGTGTAGTTGCAAGTGTTGCATATCATTCACACAAAACATTATCAGGATGGTCTGTAGATACTGTATGTTACTGATCAAAGCACAGATATATGGTTAATCGTCTATAGGGCTCAGTTTTGGTCAATAACCTATGTGCCTGTTAGGATCAACAAAGAGCATTTTAGGAAAATTAGACTTTCTCTTGCGGAGATTAGTGAAATTGTTATAAAGCGAGACAATGGAGAAGATCTACAGAGGGATGAAAAAAGAATATCTACAAAATATATAGCCGTTTATCTCTGTACTTACATCAGCCGTACAGTATTCATTTTGAAGGACAGGGTCATTGTTCTCTATCCCTCAACCGAGCATGATCACCGCTTCCCAGAATGCATCTGGGGGGCTGCGTACCATGAAAGTAAATGAGGGAAAGGAAATAACATACCTAATCAACCTGGATCTGCCTACTGTGAGTAGGTACAAGGGCAGGGCTGGGTTTATGCATCTGACAAGCCCCACTGACCTGGACAATTACCTGTAATTAGTATTGTGTGAGAGCACTGAAAGAACAGGTAGATGTCCTAAAAAGATGTGATATCCTCCTTGATGTAGGTAATGATACAAAAAATGTATGTATATTGTTATGTGTCGAGACCAAGCACCACAACGGAAATAAATGTGTCTTTTTGTGCTATCCTTGACATTTTTATGATGCATAACTTGCTCTATCACGTATTCGAACAACTGTCCAACAAACTAAACTAAAGGGAAAACCCCTAGTCAAAAACACTTTACCAATGCTATGGGATGTCTTGTTTTGTTGAGCCCATGGCATACAAATGAGAAGCAGTACTGTGAAAAGCTACAGAACGCAATCTAAGATGTGTTTCTCCAGTCTGCATGCAAATACAAAGCTAAAACACCCACAATTTCTGGCTCTATCTCAATTCACAGTCAACATGCCAGTGCCATTCTCTCCTACATGATATTCTCTGAAAAGTGACAAAGGAAAGAATGGCGCTGGGGGTGGACAGAAAGGGAATACGAGAGTACCTGTTAGTTCACAGATCTTTGGAGTATTAATGGTTTGAAGTGAACAATGCAGCTCAGAGGAATTATGAATTCGATACGCCACAATATTCAGCTCCAGCCTGGTGATGAAAGCAGGTTAGAGGGTGAGAAACAGAATTAATGTGGGCACATTTATTTATTCAATGACGTGCCGCTCTGAAGTAGACTATAGTGAACTGCCATCCACCATCCACATACAGTAGTCAACGGGAGGTCAGTCCTATAACAGCATGATAAACATCGGCATTGTGGTGATATATAGCTTTCTCCTGTTTATTCGGAAGAGGATTGTTGAAGTGGCCATCTTATCAGTTCTAGATTATGGTGATTTATAAACAGGCTGCTGCTCTCCACACAGTCTATAATCCTGCCATTAGATTCATTAGTGGTGATAGCTCATCATTGTTCCCTCTATAAGAAGCTTGGCTAGCTTTTCGCTTGCAGAGTGGCACAATAATCACTTGTTTGTATTTGTTTTTAAAGCTGTTATTGGTAAGCAGCCTCCTTACATTACAATGTCGCTGGATTGGAACTCTGGTCCTTATCTTACCTGCTGCAATGACTTGATTATGCTTAAAGTCCCCCAAGGATGTTTACTCTTGGAAAGACTGCTTTTTGCTTTAGTGCTCCTAGCTCATGGAATGACCTTCAACGCACTCTAAAAATGTTCTTCCAGACTTTTTACAGTTCAAAACCTCGATCACTAACCACTGTACCTCAGTTTGTAACTGTTTAGCCAGACTAGTCACAGAGATACATGAAAAATGACATGCTTCTACTCAGCGGGGTAACGTGCGCATTCATACGTTTCGGTCACTTGATTCTCACTGAGGTAGTCATGGTTCTAGAAGGGTAGTCTGGTGCGCAAAGAACGGTATATATTTGCGAGCGCTTCTGAGGGTGGGTGGGGCCAAACAACCCCAATGTGGATACAACACAGAGTGCAAAACTAGCTAGCTTACTAGCGGTCTTACTTACTAGCTAGCGTTCTTACACAGGAGTCATACAAGGACGAAGGGGTCAAACTGATTTACAAGGTCGGACCCAGGAGTGAAATAATGGGGACAGCACTGGGTGGGTGCACCTGGCCTGGGTGCTGGCAGCATGAGGCTGCCGAATTCCGATGAGACATTTGCATTCCCGGCTAGGAATGCTAGCTAGCCAAGCTAAGCTAGCTAGCCAACGGGGGAAAGTTTGTTATCTCTGCTTAACGTGCTTAGGGCACAGCAGCACGGACAGCGCGCCCAGGGGAACTGCTCAATGCTCAATGCCCATGCGACTCCATGCATTTCGAGTTTCAACATCACGAACGAACATCGCATAGACTGTTTTTTTACCTTGTGTAATGTGATTTCATGTTTTTAATCTCGTCTCATTTTGTTATGTTCATTTTAACTTGAGAGAATCGTCACTGTAAATGAGAGAAAACCAAAGTGCACTTTCGATGGTTGAATTATCCTCCATATTTCAAAGGCAAGATCTTTATCTGTTTATTATGTTTAGCACAGCCCTCTGATTTCTAATTCTGCACAGCCTTTGCTCACAGCTTTATACCTGAACAGATAGACCTTGCGCAATCTCTGGAGAAATGAATCACATTCATCTCACAGGTCACACATCACATCTTATTTAACACTTCCTGGTCCTCACCTCACTGCATTGCTGATATGAAACAAACTTTATAAAGTATCCTATTTAATCTAAATATCCCATTTTTTGGACACATGAATACCATCTAGGAACTGGAAAGACATGGAATATGTAATCCCTCAAAACAATGCAATTTATAATGGATTTATCAATCCCTCAAAACAATGCAATTTATAATGGATTTATCTGATTTTTCTTAAGTCAGCAAGCATCATCATGCCAGCTCAACAGCAACAAAAATGCTGAATACAGAGTTGTACACGCAGTGTTTCGATGTGTCAAAATTGTGAGTAGGTGCCTCATTTTGAAAATACAATCTAAGCAAACACAAGGGATGGATCTCTGCCCAAATCAGCTTTAGAGGTGAGAAGAATATCTTCCGAGGGTATAACGACAAAACGCATTTCCAAATCAAAATGTTTAAACAGTCCTGTATGCCGCTCAGAGTTGTTGAATATCAAACTAGAGACGGTGCTCAGCGAGCTCAGGCCTCCCAGGACATGTTTGCATCCGTCGGGTCGAAAGCTTGCCAGTCCAAACCCTGTGTCTCTGTGAGCTTCCCATCTAGAGATATGACTGTTTCAATTCCCCCCCATTGACAATGAATGGGGGGGGGGTTCTCCTTCTCTGAAAGAAATAATATTGAGAAGAGAGGTTTCAGAACATCAAAAACGCCATACTATTCTAGCTCTAGAGCGTGTTCAAAGTATTATGTCAAGCTACTCAAACTATATATATATATCGTTTTTTTCGATTGATTCCATTTTGGATCTTCTACTGAGGCAGTGGAGCGTCTGTTCTCCCTGTCAAGCCAGGGCACCAGGATGTAAGGTTTCACTGCTCTGGTTGGTTGAGCATCAAGCATAATGCAAAACCACAAATGACGCAAGAAGCAAGTCATTATCCTTATACCGGCACATCTCTAAACCTCCCAAAATCCCTTATTTTCAACATGCATTGTTATCTAGTGGCAATCTATGCAAAGTAGATGATGCAAATTTTTATTAAAAACCCATTACCCCTCTAAAGCATAGTTGACCTCGGAGTTCTCGGATGACTTCTCTATCATGTGCCACACCAGTGAGGACGAGGAGGAGTACAGAGATTGGTTAGATTGTCTAAGCTGAGGAGAACCAGCTCCGATCAAACATCAGCTGGGGTTGGATTTCTGAATGAACAAGAGGCCCCAAACCCCCCCATAACCATCCAGGGGAGGACACTGAGATGCTGGACTCATAAAAGTTTTTGGGAGTGCACCTGAATCTATTATTTACTTATTTATGTATTATATTATATGTTCATTTACTTATTATTTATTTATTATATTTTTTGTTCTTGACTTATTGAATGAAAATCTTATTAATGATCATGTTTGTGTATGCTTGCAGGTATTATTACAGTAGATGGGGTGTTTATGAGACGCACTGTTGTCAACAATGTACAGTACGTGTTTATTATGCTAATCAACTTCTTTTTTTTACCATGTCTAAACTGTATGTATATTATACATTGCTGTAATCTTACTTCCTGTGATATGATGCACGGAGAATGCCACTTATCAAGTCCCTGGAGGGTTTTTAAGCAATTCTCCATCGCATTCTATGTAAATCATATATCGCGCAACAACAAAGCCCTCTATAGGCGAGGCCAGAACAGACTGTTCTTCCTCAGGAGGCTCAGTTTGATGTGTGTAGCAGGCTGCTGAGGATGTTCTACCAGTCTGTTGTAGCCAGGACACTGTTTTTTGCTGTTGCATGCTGGGAAGGCACCACCAGGTCTGGGGGGATAAACACGCTGAACAAGCTGGTGAGGAGGGCCGGCTCAGCCTGGAGGCTGTGGTGGAGAGGAGGATGAGGGACAAGTTGACGATCATCCCGGACAACCCCTCTCATCCCCTCTATGACGAGCTGTGGCAGATGGGTAGCATCAGCATTCAGACACAGGCTCATCCCACCCAGGTGCGATACGGAGCAGTTCGGGGATTCCTTTGTGCCAGCAGCCATCAGACTACAACAGTATGTGCCCCCGAGTTATTAAAGTCTGCCAAATCTCATCTTATCTTAATGCCTGTTTCACCTGCAAGCACAATACCCCTCTGAAATCTGAGAACATGTTCTGCTATTACTAAGCATTACCTGACTATACCCAATAGTACTTCTTTAGAAGGTAGATTCCATTCAGGTCTATTTCAAGGCTGCCAAGTCTTGAGGACAGACCCCATTTGCAACCATTACTGTGAGAGAACGCGCAGGATCCATCTGACGGAGCTGCTGCCATCAAATACAGAAGAATGGCGGATGTGACAAGAAAACGAAGAAGAAGAAAAAGTATTCAAAGTGAGGATCACAGCATGGCGGCCTTTAGAAGGGGGGCAGGCTTGGCTGCAGCGCAGCCAAAAGACATTCATGGAGGCTATGCATAATGAATACCATCTACCTTTGAATGTGTGCGGACACGCAAGCGGACCATATCAATTCAGGTGCTTCTTGCGAGTGTTGTGTATTTTGGCGACACAATCGGTTGCCTCTTCAAACGCAAAGAAAAATCCCTCCCCCCCAAAAAAAAAACCCACTCATCTGACCGTAGACATGTTGAAGAGAGGCGATCTCGAACGCATGCCTGATTACGGCGTTCTCCCCACACGACGACGCTTATCACTTCATCTTAATTTGCCAGGGTTGTGAAAGGGATAGCGATATTTATCATTACTGAAGGCCTGCTATAAGCTAGAAGAAGAGATTTTCTTCAAAGGGATTTCTCCTCCCACTGATATAATAGCATTTTTCTAGGCCACTGATGTATCTTTTTTGCCCAAGAAGTGCAGAAACTTTTTTCTCCGTTGAAAGAGGAGGAGCAGAGTTAGCCGAATCAGGTGGAGTGGCTGGTTCATTCGTCTAGTCTTCTTCTTCTTCTTTGGTATATCATCAGATGGCCAACTCAATGTCTTGCAGCCACGCCCTCGTCTCCGGTCCTAAGTCAAAGAGGCCGGTGTTGACTTTCGTTGTCTTTTGTCATTGTCCTTATTAAGCTCTGCGTTGTGTTTTGATGACAATAAAAGACGGCCCCCAATCTCACACAATACCACACAGTCCAGTGTCCCTTTTCCAGGTGTATCCCAAATGAATCTCTCCAACACGGGATTTGAGCCTCAAGCAAAAGCGGTTTATTACAGAAGGTTTTACATACAAAAGACGATGGCATATAGTCTAATGTACAGTTGACCTCTCTGCATGCTGTCTGGACCCAAATCAAAGTATTGGTCTCGTTGCAACGTTCTTATGTGGTTTGAGTGTCCCCCCTCCCTCGTCTCTTCTCCGATAAGACTGTCTCTCTGGTCTCTTCTGTGGCCTTGTTTGGTCAAGTTAACCTATGCCACCTCGGCGCCCAGGCCTTTATCTCTAACCACAACAATGGTGTTTGGCACAGAGTGTACCAGCCATGCAATGTCTTTATCTCATGTCTATGGAAGAGGGACACCGTTTCTTACCGAAAACTCAAGCCGACAGCCATACTCAGAGGTCAATCATCATAATTAGGAAATAGCTAACAGGATCATATATTAATAATAATATTATTAAAAGGCATTTCTCTGAAAATCAACCATATTCAACACCGGCTTCTGAAGGTGGGCTGTATAGGGGGCTTCTGAAGGTGGGCTGTATAGGGGGCTTCTGAAGGTGGGCTGTATAGGGGGCTTCTGAAGGTGGGCTGTATAGGGGGCTTCTGAAGGTGGGCTGTATAGGGGGCTTCTGAAGGTGGGCTGTATAGGGGGCTTCTGAAGGTGGGCTGTATAGGGGGCTTCTGAAGGTGGGCTGTATAGGGGGGTTCTGAAGGTGGGCTGTATAGGGGGCTTCTGAAGGTGGGCTGTATAGGGGGCTTCTGAAGGTGGGCTGTATAGGGGGGTCCTGAAGGTGGGCTGTATAGGGGGCTTCTGAAGGTGGGCTGTATAGGGGGCAGCCGGTGATGATGTGCTCGGCAGTCTGATCAGGCTCGCCACACTCGCATGCCGCACTGTCCGATATTCGTCTAGTCAGCTCCGCTGGACATGGCGAGGACAGGCCAGGTCGATACTTCAGAAAGATGTTTGGTGTGTTCACTCTCCAAACAGTGTAGCCTACATTGGTGTAGGCCTATTTATTCTGGAATATGTAGGGGTGGGTCGTATACCCACCTCCCTTGTTCTCTGTAAAGCGCATTGTGTTGCCTCTGGGTATGAAATGCGCTATACAAATAAAGCTTTGATTGATTGATTGATTGATTTATTGCACGTTGATAAGTCCTTTTTATAATCTATAGTCTCTCTTTTGTGTATCTGTTTTTGCATCTGTATTTAGATTGATGTATACAGGCTATTCATATGCCATTGTGATGTGTTTATATTTGCAGCCTCTAACTGCACCTTCTAGCCTAATTGACTGGCAGATGATGTCAGATGTGATGTCACAGGCTCTCAGCCTATATACACCTGCTACCTGTCATTTCAAACTTTGAAGTTGCCTGATGAAGACCTGAGGGTGGAAACGTAGCGTGTGAACCAGGAGATATCAACGTGCGAGTCTTTCCTCTCTCCAAACGATACTTCAGAAAGAACCTTTTATTGAAATAACATCACCCAGGGTTCCACGACATGGCCGTCTGCCCTGCCCATGGGCGATGTTCCTGTGTGGGCGTGGAGGGTTGCGATCCAACAACTGCTTTTAAAAGTGTCTCTCACACCGCTGCTGCCCGAGACTCTGAGATTTAGAAATTCTCTTAATTAAGCAGCGAAGGCCTTTTCATGAGACACATATTGGTGCAACAAGGATCAATATATCATTTTGAGATTGTTGTGTGCCACAGCGGTTTTCTCCTCAGAATCTAGGACTGAAGACGCTATGGTGAAAAGAAAAACGAAGACAAAAACAAAAACGAAGACAAAAACAAAAAGAATGTATTTTGGAAAAATATAGGTCAGTTTTGAACATACATTGGATCGGAGATAGAAAATACCAAACCCGTATTTAATATGAGTGTCAACCTCATATTAATAGAACTCATAGTTCTGTCATCTCTGCTACTGTTTGTAATCAGTTTAAATGCACTGATGTCATGGAGCAAATGGCTCCCTCTTGTAAATGTGTCATATTCTCACTATTAGTTAGTATGCACAGCATAACCACCAAGTGCTATATTTAGTATTGCTATTGGACCCTGTACAGTATGTACCCATCACTGCCAATACATAAAAAACATTAAGACCAAATTACTTTCTGGTCTGGGACAGAGAGAGGGCCTGGGAGGACTATTATTGGACTTGTTGTACGGAGGAGTACAGCTGACAGGCTCGGCTACCTCCGGTTCTCTGCTCCAGCTGTCCCAGGTGCTGTGCTTCGTTCTAATTATGACAGG
The DNA here is from genome assembly GCF_949987555.1 of Borostomias antarcticus. Taxonomy (NCBI): domain Eukaryota; kingdom Metazoa; phylum Chordata; class Actinopteri; order Stomiiformes; family Stomiidae; genus Borostomias; species Borostomias antarcticus. The sequence continues at coordinate 56,647,238 of NC_140234.1, read as the reverse complement.
AAGGGAGAAAAGCAAAGAGAGATTGCTGCTGTCACAACATTTATATCTCTCTCGCCAAATCCCAAGGTCGACTTCAACCATCCTGGTGACTCCCCTAAAGACAGGGCCCATTTATAACCCAGGTGATCGCAATCTCACTTTTCGACAACAAACGTTCCTTCTGCACTTCTCTTTTTTTTTTAAATTCATCTCCTGGACTAAAATGTCTCTCCAGGGGTTTTCCTGAGGAAAGAATCTACCAAGTATTGGCTGTGAGGAGAACATTCCCCCAAACAAGAAAAATACACAAAAAAAGGAAAACCTCACAAAATAAGGGGCAGGTCAGGTTCCAACACCTCAACATCATCGTTATATCTGGGTGAGTAGAATGCTGGTGGAACACTTAACCTTTTGCAATCAAGTGCTACAATACATGTGTGACGAACTGCGTTGTGTTTATCTTGTGTCACTTGTTCCTTTGTTTTAAACGTCCTTTTTTTGCATTTCGTTTTATACGACCTTTTATGTGTTGCACTTTGTCTTGATGCTTTTCAAGTCTCATGTAAAGCACTTTGAATTGCCTTGTTGCTGAAATGTGCTATACAAATAAAGATGCCTTGCCTTTGACCCATGTGAAGGGATTGTCCAGGGCGGGACACGAACCTGCAACCTTGCGCTCACTAGTCGGATGTGCTAACGACCACGCCGAGAGAGATGTCCCGCTCGACAGGGTCGTTAGCACTAACGACGAAGCCAGCTCCCTGTGTCGGGGTGCTAGAGACACGGGTTTGGGTCGGGTGAGCGGGGGGGAGAGCCCTTAGTGGACTACAGTCACCCATTCACCTCAAGTTATTTTTACCTCCTCCCTGATGAATCACTAGACGCCCAAACACGGCCCAGACGGCCATTCACCTCATTTTTTGGACTAGGATTCAACAAGAACTACCAGACTGATTTTCATGAAAGTCGGTGGAGGGGTGTACCATGGGGCCATTCAATTCTGCCATGAAAGGCATTCAGGGGTGGAGGTCTATGCTCTCTGAGCCCCATTTCTAGTAGTCATTATTCAACCCTATTTAAACAGTGCGTTGTAGCTGGAGGATTCCTCCAGCCTGGAGCAGTGAGAGGTCTGTGGCGCCCCGAAGGGACTTCCCACAGCGTCTCCGCCGAGAGGCTGCTTCACCGCAGACACGATGCGGTCTACCGTCACCCCGGACCACGGGGGGCTCCGGGGAGTAACGGCCAATTTCCGCAAGGTCAACAGTTGAGGAAATAACTAGGGCTAACCCGGAGTGAACAGCGTGACGAGCGTTCTCAATCATTCTGTCAGCCGCGTTTCAAGTGTCGGCGCCCCACCGCTTCCACAGTCAGTTTTGTCTCTTTGCTGAAAGGGTATTTACCTCCGCCCCCCCGGCGACAGCGCAGGGCGAGAGGTAATGTTTTCGCTGGCGTGTGTGGGGGCGTTTGTGCGTTTCCTGTTAGGTTTACACAAAAACTACCTGGCGATTTTTATGAAACTTGGTGAAGGGTATCATGGGCCACCTTAGAAACTATTACATTTTGGAGCAGATCCAACGGGCCAGATCAACGAATGAAAACACAACTTGGAATGAAGCCAGCTCCCTGTGTGGGGGTGCTAGAGACACGGGGTTTGGACTGGGGGGTGCGGGGGGAGAGCCTGGAGTGCACCCCATTGCCCCCCGCCAGCTGTGACCCGAGGGGGGCGCCACAGAGCCGACCAAATACAGCCACCCATTCACCTCCACCCCAGCAAATCAGAGGGCAGGTCCACGAGCCACCCAAACACGGCCATTAACCCCCTCAGAATGATATATATATATATATATACACATACATATATATATAGATACACACACACAGCAAAAACATTGACGGAAACCTTACAACCGACTTTCCAGGTTGATCACAGTCAAATAATATGTGATTTTTAAAAGTAGCTTCATTATGCACAAAAGTACAAAGGTAAGCTTACATAACATTGCATAGACCCCCAGAAATGTACAGCCCACTTTCTATTGACATTCTAACAGGTGCAAATGTACCTGGATTGAGTTGGGTGTTTCATGTAACTAGGTGGAGGGGTGTAGCATGGGCCAAGAACCCAATCAATTTTGGCGTGCACAGAGCTACGAAATCCATTCAGGTCTGTGCTCTCTGAGCACCCTTTCTAGTTCAAGATGAGAACAGGATTGGTGCCTCAGGCTTCAAAGGGTGAGATGACCTACTGGGATGATCTTCATCACTTCAGGCCACACCAAGTATTTTCCGGTCTCGTACTATAGCACTTGCAAACTGAAAAGACACGAAAACAGTTTCACACGAAAACTAAGCTTGTATTTTTCCCCTGACTTCAATCCGTCGGATGCTGTTAATACTCAGGCAGGCATGTCATGAGATACCTCACGGGGATTACAACTCCTCCACACCAGAATTCAACACACATTCGCACTGTCATTCTAGATCTTCCCCAACAACCTTGGAGTCTGCCACAGATCAGTCCCGTACTCTGACACAATATCAATTACAGGCTTGACTGAGGCCAATTGCCAAGGGTTAGTCTCCAATGGGATATCACACTATGGATTGGATTGGCCGATTCCCCACCAATGGATAAGAATGTATTCCAGCGCACCTTATCTATCTTAATGTGGTGGACGGCCAGGCCCTGAGACATCCCTCACCAGGGCCAGACTGGGGGAATATTTCCTGCCGGGAGATGTAGCCCCTGTCAGGCCGCGAGCCGATCCGACGTGGTGAGATGGAACACCTTCAGTTTTGTTTTGTTGACGGGGGGGGGGGGGGGGGCGGGGGGGTGCTGCGCGACTAGTTGACGGGAGGGGGGGGTGCTGCGTAACTTGTTGACGGGGGGGGGGGGGGGCTGTCCGCCCCTGTCCCTCACAGACGTCTGACCCCGATTGACATGGTCTGATTCTTCATTTATGCCTCGTGTGAACGCACCAAGATTGACTGTTTGACAGTGGACAGTGCTACGAACACATAGACGCTGATATCTAGAAAATGGCATTCAAGTGTTGTTGTTATGTAATAGCATAGTATAATTTTTCTGTGGAGCCACTCGACGCATTTCGGGATCAGGGTTAGGGTCAATGCAATTCAGGCTCTTTTACATGATACTTTGGCGGAACTCCCATATCTTTCTTTTTTTAAGACATGTCCGGTCATCCACCAGCTGTTGCGAGATACACACATTCTTGCGAGATACACACATCCTTGCGAGATACACACATCCTTGCGAGATACACACATCCTTACGAGATACACACATCCTTGCGAGATACACACATCCTTGCGAGATACACACATCCTTGCGAGATACACACATCCTTGTACACAGAAAAGCTTCTGTGTAGTGGTGATAAGTGGACACATTAGGTTTTGTTTTGTAATTCAAACATCATGTCTCTGATAGATAAGCAGAACAACTAAGGAAGCGTTGGAAGTTTAATTCACCATGAAACAGCCTTTTTTCCAATATCACACAGCAGGACCCCTGGTACGATCCCACAGGGTTCTTTGATAATATATGCCGAAAGATCTTGTTTAATATCAGCACATTAATGAATAATTTACAGGGCAAAACACAGAAAAAGGTTAAAGACCAATTTCAAACATTGAATCCGTTTTCAGACTGACTGTTGTAATCTGCCTGCAGGTACACATGTTAGTGATGTAACAGGACAGGAGAATCAGGAAATTGGTATTACTGTAGAGGGGTATTACTGTACAGGGGTATTACTGTAGAGGGGTATTACTGTAGAGGGGTATTACTGTAGAGGGGTATAACTGTAGAGGGGTATTACTGTACAGGGGTATTACTGTAGAGGGGTATTACTGTACAGGGGTATTACTGTAGAGGGGTATTACTGTAGAGGGGTATTACTGTAGAGGGGTATTTGTGACCACTGGAGGTTTGGTCCTGATGTCTACCGTCCTCAAAATATGCTTTTTTCCTGTTTTTTCCTTTTTCATATTATGAAAATTGGAGTTGCGAAGAACCCACTCAATATAACAAACGACAGTTTGAGGATCACTTAATAACAATATTTTGTTGTCAAAATCCATGTCCTGTGAGAAGTGTGAACAGCTCTGAATCTTTGAAGCCTTTTTTCTCTGCTTAGTGATTTCAGGTGTACCGACATTCACAGCAGCGTATATTATTCAAATATTTGCAGATTTCAATGCATATCAAATAATTTGAAAGCTTACAATTTACACTTTCATAATCTGTAAAAAAAAAAAAAAACCGAAAAAAACGAAAAATGACCTTGGCAGAAATCAGGACCAAACCCATATTCATTTATTAACTCTAAATAATAAATGTGACAGTCACATTTATTAATTAGTGCTGCCCTTGCGTCAACCATTAAAAGGTCAGCATGCACTCAATGGCAGAGCTTTTACCATATCATTCAGTCAGATACAGTCAAAACCCTCACTTAAAAGAGAATGCAAGTCTACGATTTTGTAGCCTCTACGCACATGTAATACTTAAACCAAACCATAAAATCTTTATTTTTAGTAATACGTTAAATAAACTGAATGTGGTGGTTACAGACACTGTTATTTTGAAAGACTCAATTGACCAGCATGCATTACGTGAAACTGAGCTATCGGGAGGAGGCGAACGGAGTCGGAATTCAGCAGAACAACAGCAGTAGCCATCATTATCTCTCGAGTGAACATTTGTTGGCTAGAGCTAGAGGGTTAGCATGGCTAGAGCTAGAGGGTTAGCATGGCTAGAGCTAGAGGGTTAGCATGGCTAGAGCTAGAGGGTTAGCATGGCTAGAGCTAGAGGGTTAGCATGGCTAGAGCTAGAGGGTTAGCATGGCTAGAGCTAGAAGGTTAGCATGGCTAGAGCTAGAGGGTTAGCATGGCTAGAGCTAGAGGGTTAGCATGGTGCACCCACCTCGAGTCCCTGTCCTCCTAGACGTTTTTATTGTTGTTGTTGTCCTCGTTATTTTGTTTACGCAGATTTTGTGAACATGCTTTGTTTACATGGAGCAACTATAGTCAAGGAAACCACACGTTTCTTTGTTTTGTGGGTGTCTAGTTGTTGAGCCTAACGTTGTTCTAGGGTGGAATCCTCCTTTAAGTATCACAAAAGCACTGCTGGTCGTAAAAACAGATCTTCCAAGAGATGTCAGCCAAGGTGATCTTAAGACGTGGAGCTCTTTTTGACCTCCCCATATAATAATAAGTAACTTCAAAACTAAAGAGAAATCACATCTATCAAATGATACACAGCCATGTAGCTTTTCTTCCCCTGCAAGCAGAAAGCAAAGTCCGGCTCCAAACCAGGCCAGTCCATCATTCCCCAACGGCCCTCGCTCTCAAACATTTTATTAGCAGAGAAATAGGGGTAGAGAGGGAAGCAGCTAAGCCATTCCGTGTGATGAATGAACACGGCGAGGCAGACACAAGAGGCAGAATGGCCTGTTCTGGCGGTGAAGAAACATCGCACTGTCCACTTTTCTGATCCCTCACCTCTCGTCGGCGCGTGTTACAGGTTCCTTGGGCGCGCTGGCGTGTGGACTAGCGCGTGAAGTTGAGCGAGCTGAGGCGATCTCGTGCCATCGAAGCCTCCCTTCTCTTAGCAACAGCCCTCGGTGGCACTGTGCATGCCAATTAACCCTGGATGTATTCTGCTGCCGTGTGTACTTGGCAGGTTCAAATGAAACTGTCTGCCAGTGCATACAGTTGACATGAAAATTGCTAACGCGCACAGTCAGCTGGGTACTTGACTTGAAGCATATACTTGTCTATTCCCTATGGTGATGCCCTGCAGAAGTCGGCAGAAATTTCCTCTTGTGTATTAAAGACTAATGAGCATTGTGCATAGTATTGATGCAAATTTAGATAACACAGCTCAATTACAGTAGACAGCCCAATGCTATTGAATAACAGAGAACAATTGATGAATACCGTGGGACTTGAGGAATTAATATGGAAATTGATCACTTGCGACTGCTCTTGCTCAAACAGAGGACACAAAGACTCTTTTCTTCCAAAGTTCCGCCATTTTACAATCGACTGTACATACCCCCCCCACGGCCCTGAGGTGATCAATCAACTCCACTTTCGATGTTAGGTGTTGTGAGAGTAACCGAGAGGGGAAAAGGAATGGGGTGCTAATACCCAAATCGTGTTCTCTTACAAAGAGCCTGTGATTGTAAATCTTAATTTCAGTGGATGTCTGGGGCTTCTTGGCTCCGGCCTGCTCTCTTTGTTGCTGTTGTGTGCTGGTTCTCCTAATACGCCAGCGTCTTTATCCTGTAATAAGAAAAACGGACTAGCCGACATCAAATAGGCTGTTGGAAAATCGTGCAACAATGTTTGCATTCTTCTATGAGATGACTGCGTTTTGTAGTGAAGTCACATGCATAGGGCATGACAAGACTTCCTTTGACAGCAAGACCTCCTCTTAATAAATGCTCAAAGTTCAATGCTGCTCTATCCAGTTCCAATTCATTACACTGTATATTCTTCAGGTAGATATGCATAACGAATCTTAAGTATTTTGTATAACCTGTTTAATATGCACAGAGCTTTACAAGAGCTACAAGTATTAACACCTGGTGTCCAACCGAAACCCCCGCATGAGTAGGCCGAAGCCAGCTAGTGTTGTTTATCATCTTGATGGCAAATCTAAATAATGTCAACTTCATCTTCTTCTCCATCTTCTTCTTCACACATAATGTCAACTTCTCATAATGTCAACTTGTATGCTTAATATATGATGTAATAGCATCAGAATGCATCCCACACACACGGATGAAAGAGAAAGAAAGCACATTTATTTGCACTGACACAATACATTGTTTGTTTGTCTTGACTGCGTTCTCTGAGTCAGAGGCGACTGTCAAGAGAACGGACGAACGTGGGATGTCCTCAGGCCCCCGACTGCGTTCTCTGAGTCAGAGGCGACTGTCAAGAGAACGGACGAACGTGGGATGTCCTCAGGCCCCCGTCTTCACACCCAACGCGGAACTGGACATGAGAGGAAACCGGGAATCTACTCTACATAAGCCGAAAGGGATCCCGAAAGACGGCTCGAGCCTCCGAAAACACCGGCTCTCCAAAACGATAGAACCAGAGGTCCCCCGGCACCTTCGGACGCATCAATCAACGCCAGTCTGTCTGTCTGTGATTTACAATGCCTGGCGAAAATAACTGCGGCGCTTCCCCCCCCCCCTCACCTCCCCAGCCTCTCTCATGGGGCTGGACGAAATGCCAGTAGTCTGGAGGCGGGGAGGCCGTGTTCAGACCATCAACCAGGAAAAGTGGCGCCGCTACTAAAGAGTAGCAGCTCCGCAAGGAAGAGAGCTGTTTACAGTACGGCCACAGACAACTGCCCGAGAGCAAGTCAACACACAGAGGCCAGAAACTGGGCTTATCTGCCCAGCAAACACTTGCTTCCTGTTTTTTCTCTTGCTTCGCTTTCCCAGAGTGGCAACACCTTCCCAACTGGAAGAAGATTAACTGAAATCTGTACGGCTGCAGGCTTGTCCGACGGTAATAAGCCTCGCCAAGCAGTTAGAGCGCAGGCAGGGAAATGTGATGGTGCATGCCAGCGTAGAATACATCAATTTCAGACGAGTCTTAAAATGGGATTTCATTTCAATGAACGTACATAAACATGCACTCGAATCGGCGTGCCTCAACACTTATTGCCTCTTTGGAAGATTAACTTGACCCGATTACATCATTTTATCAGCGCGTCCGAATAATAAGAGGTGAGAGGCGAGGTTCTTCACAGATTGTAATACAGATTACAATGGCATATATATGTTTTGCATACATTTGAGAGGTAATCTGCATTACCAACACGATTATCAGTGTACTGGCACAGAGTGAAACATTTCTATTAATTTAACAAAGGTTTTAGAAAGATATGGGTGTTTAGGTATGTTTTCCACCAGTGTGGTGTATACTGTATATGTGTTGGACAGGGATGAATTGTACAAATATACACACTGGTGGCAAACATTGCTCAAGCCCCAAGTCTTCCCAGAACCTGGTATATCTCATATTGCCACACCACGCCCGGCACCCCTGAGGCTGAAACCCTGTTCTTGTGTGTCTGCTCTGTGTTTGTGTTGATTGTCTACACCTGTGTCCCTCGTTAAGATCAGCCTCACCTGCAGCTCGTCTCCTTCGTTAGCCAGCCTGTGTATCACCCATGATCCTCGGCTCCCCCGCCGGATCGTTAGCTGTGTTCGGAATCGCTCCCTATTCACTATATAGTGCACTATATAGGGCGTCAGCCATTTTGTTTGTAGTGTCCGAATTCTCCACGGAATTTCCGTTCCCTATATAGTCCACTATTTATTACCCACAATTCACCTTGATTTCCAGGGAACAGTGCATGTACCCTACATTTTCTCCGTTCCCTAGGTAGTTCACTACATGGGGAACCCCATATAGGGAATAGGGAGTGATGGAACGAGGGAGCGATTCCCAACACAGCTATTGTCTTGTGGTGTTGCGTTGTCGCACTGTACCGTGTGTCTCCTCATGTAGCTGTTAGGAGTTATTGTGGATTGAGCCTCAGAGAACCTTCTCACACCTGCCTAGTCTGCCTACCCCTTGCTGCTGCCCGCAACTCCCTTCACATACAGTATGTATGTATATACTGTACTACTGTGTATAACTTGAAAATTAAACTAAAAATTAAACTAATAAACTAAAATTGAAAAGAAATCACTGTTTGTGTGGTTTTCTGTTTAGCCAAATATTTCTTGGCTGTAAAAAATACAGTAGGGGTTGAGTCCATTCTGTATTTTTCCCATGATGCTTCAGGACTCGCGTACCTTGGCACTGTACAGGAGCCTGGCATGAATGCTGTCATCGTCCGTTACTACTGACAATGATTTGAAACTAACTGGGGCGTGTTTGTCAGCGCGACGAGGGAACAATTTAAAAAAAAAAATGTTTTAAAGTCGTCATGGTAAACTTTTGAAATGTAAGTAAAATGCGAAAATGCTTTTAACGTGAGCTTTGCTTCGGAAAATCAAAAAGAAGAGATCAAATCATATTTAGAGTTCACTTTTTCCCTCATCACAAAACATCATACTGCAGAACAGACCATCCACCCCTGTGCCCATGGTAACTGTCTGATATTCAAACCCCAAAAACTTAGTAGCTTTAGTAAAATTTGTAGCTTGACAACTGACCTTAATTCAGACTACAGGTTAGGAGAATAAAACAAATAATTGCTTTGTGGGGAGGGAGAAATGTAAGGGACTTAAGTGTCTTCATCTGCCAGTGAGAAGATAAGCCTGAAGGACAGAGACTAAGCCAGGCCAACATGTCTTGAATTTTAATCCCTCCATCTACCCTGCGAGGTTGCTGTCTCATTCCTCACTTTGTGTTAAGCCGTGATACGTAGTGCTGGGTGGAGCAGGCGGTATCTCTTCACAGTTATCTAGACACCCATCCTGTTTTGACCTTAACATTAATAACACGCTTTGTACAGGCTTGCAGTGCACAATGTGGAAAGCTTTTAGCCTTGGTGTACAGCCCGGCTTTCTCCTGTTGCTCACCAGTGAGGGTCTTAAGTGACCAAATTACCCAGTGGCATAATTCTCCATAGGCCTGTGGGCTATGCAAACCCATTAGAATTGGTGACGCGAGGTTAGTAATCATTAGGCCTAGGCCTACTTTTTTTTTTTTGCGTTGTCGTGGACGGAGAGATTTTCAAAAAGACAGGTGCCCCATTGGGACAAAAATAATCCACGGGAATAAAAGTGAATATACTGTCCCTGAAATTTCCATTCTCCTAAAATGTGTGTGAAGTCTGGTAATCTGACAGATTCATGAAGACGTGAACAAGGTGAACGAGGAGCGCGGAGGAGAGGAAGACGGGGAGGTGACGAGCGGGAGGAGGAGGAGGAGAGGAAGACGGGGAGGTGACGAGCGGGAGGAGGAGGAGGAGAAGGAGGAGAGGAAGACGGGGAGGTGACGAGCGGGAGGAGGAGGAGGAGGAGGAGGGGGAGGAGAGGAAGACGGGGAGGTGACGAGCGGGAGGAGGAGGAGGAGGAGGAGGAGGAGAGGAAGACGGGGAGGTGACGAGCGGGAGGAGGAGGAGGAGGAGGAGAGGAAGACGGGGAGGTGACGAGCGGGAGGAGGAGGAGGAGCAGGAGGAGAGGAAGATGGGGAGGTGACGAGCGGGAGGAGGAGGAGGAGAAGGAGGAGAAGGAGCAGGAGGAGAAGTTGAAGAGAGCAGTTTCACCCTCATCCTGTTGGTGGAGCATAATGAGACTAGGAACTGCCTCCTTGGGGTTGATGGTTACAGCGCTGTACTTGTTACTGAATTTGTGCAATTGCATAAAGCTTTCTTAAACGGAGTCACGTTTAACATGTCGACTGAGTGCAGTTATGCACAACCGAGGAATTGTCAAACATCAACGGTGCTGAAACCATCTGCCAATGAGACCATTGCATTTGGGTGGGGGGGGTGGATTAGCTCCCGGGACTGGCACATCAGTACCTAACCTACTCCTGTTGGCCCAAATGTAATCCAATTTATCCTGTGACATGACATTCAACACCTGCCGCATCCCCAGAACCCCCCGACAGCACAGACAGACAGCAGAAGTGATCAGAATAGACAACATAAAACGCCACTGTATGTAGACCAAGGTTACTCCTGGTTATTTTGAAAGGAAGGCATTTGCCTGATGAAATGGTGATTTGCACGCTCGGCGCATGATATTAACCTCCACATAACCAACTTTGTAGGTCTGCTGACTGGGCATGTCCCCTTTGTCCCCAAGCTATTCTAGTGAAAGTCATTCCATCTATATCTGCATTACATGAAAGACAGCTTTTCTGTCACGGTATAATTGATTGCAAGGTGCTACTTGTACATGCGGATGTTCCAAACATTTGCAAGAACTATAGCAAGAGACTATCCATTATTAGATTATTCACACTGTGAATTTTTTTCCAATTAAGAAGAACAGCATTATATCGCCGTCTGTATAATAAAGTTGTTAATTATGCAGTGGGTGTAACAGGGTTTTATGCTTTCTGCATCTGCTTTTATAATATGTAAAGTAAATTACCAATTGGCTAATTGACACATTATTGAACATTGTTGACATAATGGTCTCGATACCGAGGGTTGTCTATAACACAGCTCTTCATGAAGTGCTTTTCAAACCGTTCCCTTGTTTATGACTCTTCCCAACAAAAGCCTACAGAAAGCCAAATCACCATGTATGCATACTGCAAGACATTATTATTTGATGTAAAATCAGTAACTTAACATCCACAACAGTGATACATTCTAACACAGAGCCCTCCATCTTGGCGTAGTGATACATCCTAACACAAAGCCCTCCACGTTGGCGTAGTGATACATCCTAACACAGAGCCCTCCACGTTGGCGTAGTGATACATCCTAACACAAAGCCCTCCACGTTGGCGTAGTGATACATCCTAATACAGAGCCCTCCATCTTGGCGTAGTGATACATCCTAACACAGAGCCCTCCACCTTGGCGTAGTGATACATCCTAATACAGAGCCCTCCATCTTGGCGTAGTGATACATCCTAATACAGAGCCCTCCATCTTGGCGTAGTGATACGACTCTGTGAAGATTCCAGCTCTCACTCCAGAAGACGGGGCTGTTCGAGGGGTGCAGATGTGCACATAACAGATGTCAGCATTTAATTGACTCTAAATATTTTTTAAAAGATCATGTCGTTAGTCTAACAAACCAGTCTAATTCATTGTTGACGAGTTTTGGATGCTACACTCTAGCCCTTATACATTCCACTAGCAAGGTGGCTAATGCTAACCGGAGCTAGCGCGTATCCTCTGAAGAGCCGGGAACGTAGTCCGAAACATCTGCATCCTACCGCACCTCCACTACCACACAAAACCAAACAGAGTTAAAACTCCTGAAGTGCCCCGTAAGCCCTGTATCATTCAGGCTGCAACAAAGGAATCAGCGAGATTGATAATGCCAATAATAGCGTAGCAGAACATTCTAGGTTTCCTCTCGAGAGACATGAGTTTCTGTGCTGAGTTTCATATTTTTTATTACTTTTTTTACTTCTATTTTCCACTATTTGTGTTGTATCCTGTGTTTTGGTGTACTGCTGATTGTTTGTAAAGCACTTTTTAACATTTTGTTTAGAAAGATGCTATATAGGGCTGGGTTTAAAAAAAAAAATGGATTAATAGATTCTGAATCAAATGATTCAGAATCGATTCATGAATCCCAAAATCAATCTTTTATTTAATTAATGAATTAATAAATTAAGGAATGAATAGTTCATTATTTCATTCAATGATTAATTCATTCATTTTTGGAAATCAGTATCGAAACCCAGCTGTAGTAGGCCTGTTGCTGTGTTGCATAACTTGGCAGTCATGTAATTAAGGTTACAGCAACAAAAAAAAAAAACCTGGTTTTAGTAACACTAACCGAATCGATATTGAATCGAATCGAATTAAATCGTGATAATCGATTTTGAACCTTGTGAATCGGAATCGAATCGATTCTTGAAATTCGAATCGATACCCAGCCTATAAACAAAAAGTATTATTATATATTATGGGGGACAGGCGAGGCCGAAGTGCAGGGATAGCAAGTGAGGAGAAAAGGATGCTATCCTACTGTATGTTTTATATGAGGTTTTTAAAAGTAATCAAGTTGAGTCAGAGAACAGTGTGTGATTCCAGATGGGCAAGGCTGATCCTAGGAGAAGGAGGGTTCATGGATAAACATTGAAGAGCATATCGAACCAAGAGGAAGGTGCCACCTGTGCCTTGCCAGACTGCTGTAGCTGATGTGTTTCGTTTAACAAGCCTAGAGACAAGGAAGAGCATGCATTTTCATAATAAAGAAACTTACAGGGGAAAAAAGGCTTTCATCAGTGTATAGTTTTTTCGGGTGCCGTCAGCACATCTTTAAAATGAGCTGTTGCGCCACCCGAATGGCCACGCTTCCCCCTAACAATGTTTATCACCCTAACAAGAGGATGGCTGACTAGGAAATTCCCTTCAAGGCCGTGTGAATGTGATCATTGAACAATGTATTAAATTAGGGGGCCATTGCCTGAAGTGACCGGAGGTAATCGTGCTGAATAGTTGATTTGTAATTGTTTTCTGCGTTCTATTCTTAGGGGCGAGAAAAACATTGGCCTTTGATAATTAATGGGAGAGAAAAAAGTTTTTCAGCGGTAAATTGCAATCCTCCGGGGACGTGCGCCTGAACGGTCTGTTTACAGAGACGCACACCTGTGTCACGATGCGAGCTTTAAAAAACAAGTCACTTAATATTATGGCTGTTGACGCAAACTGGAGTGTGAGTGATCAATATGGGTAATTTCACAGTGAAGTGTATATATATATATATATATATGCGAGACGCCAGGATGGCTGGAATGCGGGGTCCGCGGCCCGAGCGTTAGACCGCGGGCGGGGGTCGACCAATCGAGTTAAAGCTACAGAGCTACCACGCTGGCGTCGTGGCGTAGAGGCTCTCTGGGGTCCGGGGTCGCCACATGCTCGGGAAGGACGCCAGCGGAGAGCAAACGTGTAAATGAAGCAATCAGCATTAGTGTTGTTAAGTACCGCTATAAATGCTGCATTTTTATTCTTCCAACTGCCAGTCCAGGCCAACTGAATCCGATAGCTCTGGTGTGTGTGTGTGTGTGTGTGTGTGTGTGTGTGTGTGTGTGTGTGTGTGTGTGTGTGTGTGTGATGGCTGGGGGGCACAAAATGCAGGAGACCTCAGAGGAACGCTGAACGCCCCCTTCGGTCGGCAGCCCAGATGTGCGCCCCGGGTGCTGAAGGCTTCTGGGAAGAGGAGCCGTGAGCACTAGCGTGGAGCAGTAATAACAACTCTCTCTCTTTCCTCTCTCTTCCTCTCTCTCTCTCTACTCGCTCCAGGCCCGACGTAGGCACCTAGCGTCTCTCTCTCCCTCTCTCTCGCTCTCTCTCCCTCTCTTTTCTCTCTTCCTCTCTCACTACCTGCCCGAGACCCGACGTAGGCACCTAGCGTCTCTCTCTCTTCTCTCTCTCCCTCTCTCTCTCTCTTCTCTCTCTTCCTCTCTCACTACCTGTTCGAGACCCGACGTAGGCACCTAGCGTCTCTCTCCCTCTCCCTCTCTCTCCCTCTCTCTCTACCTCCTTCCAAGGCACGACCACTAAATAAAAAAACACCTTTATTTTCTTTATGAATATGAAAGAGGGTTGCTTTCCACTGTGATGAAAGAATAAATCATTGTGTCAAATAAAGAACGGACTGATTTAATGTGCAGGAACATTAAGGATCGGTGGCACATTTGACAAGGAAAATGTTTTATTTTTCCAAACCTCTATCCAATGAAAATATATAATGTTGGCACCAGCAAATATAAAATGCAATTGACTGAATGTCCCTTGTGCACAGATGGTTCTGTATGTGTATTGATGGAGAGCGTTTTTATTTGGGTAGGAGGGGAAGCCCTATACTATATTATACTATACTAATAAAGGAATCCTTTGGGAAGCGGAAATCCTATCATACATAACCTAGTAATTACTTTTCAAAGTCATGCGGCACAAAAAAGATCAATAATATGAAAGTTTCAGAGGCATTATGAAACAAATGGCGTCTCAGGCGGGATGTAGCCTCTGCCCTCCCGGTCATTATTCTCTCTTTTATGGCCCGAGGCCGCATCAAACCAGAGAGACGACTTTGTGGCTCGCGAGCGACACATCACGCCTCAGCGCAGTGCAGTACCATGTCTCCTTCCTGGATCTTAGATCGGTTACATCCCCTCGCTGGGGGACCAGGCCGCGCTGTGATTGGTTACATCACCTCGCTGGGGGACCAGGTCGCACTGTGATTGGTTACATCACCTCGCTGGAGGACCAGGTCGCACTGTGATTGGTTACATCACCTCGCTGAAGGACCAGGCCGCACTGTGATTGGTTACATCACCTCGCTTAAGGACCAGGCCGCACTGGGGTTGAGGTTTGGTAAGAATCTGAAGATGTACTGTAGCTATGTAGTATAATGTACTGTAGCTATGTAGTATAATGTACTGTAGCTATGTAGTATAATGTACTGTAGTTATGTAGTATAATGTACTGTAGTTATGTAGTATAATGTACTGTAGCTATGTAGTATAATGTACTGTAGTTATGTAGTATAATGTACTGTAGTTATGTAGTATAATGTACTGTAGTTATGTAGTATAACGTACTGTAGTTATGTAGTATAATGTACTGTAGCTATGCAGTATCAGTATGATGACGGTGTTTTATCGAAGCAGGTCACACCGCAGTCATCCACTGATAATGCCTGACAATGTCACACATCCAACCGTCAGTCACCTGACTAACTACACACACACACACACACACACACACTCACACCAGTGAGATGGCTGCCTCGGTACACCCAGTCTCAAGGTTTAAATGGAGGCCTCCGTTGACCTTTTCCACCTCTCCCCAGGGGTGTGAGGTGTGCCTGCAGTCAAAGAGCTTGCCAAGTGAACAGGAAGGCTCTTCACCAGGTCTATCAAGTGAACAGGAAGGCTCTTCACCAGGTCTATCAAGTGAACAGGAAGGCTGTTCACCAGGTCTATCAAGTGAACAGGAAGGCTCTTCACCAGGTCTATCAAATGAACAGGAATGCTGTTCACCAGGTCTATCAAGTGAACAGGAAGGCTGTTCACCAGGTCTATCAAGTGAACAGGAAGGCTGTTCACCAGGTCTATCAAGTGAACAGGAAGGCTGTTCACCAGGTCTATCAAGTGAACAGGAAGGCTCTTCACCAGGTCTATCAAGTGAACAGGAAGGCTCTTCACCAGGTCTATCAAATGAACAGGAATGCTGTTCACCAGGTCTATCAAGTGAACAGGAAGGCTGTTCACCAGGTCTATCAAGTGAACAGGAAGGCTGTTCACCAGGTCTATCAAGTGAACAGGAAGGCTGTTCACCAGGTCTATCAAGAGAACAGGAAGGCTGTTCACCAGGTCTATCAAGTGAACAGGAAGGCTGTTCACCAGGTGTTTAGCGGGAGGACTGATCTGTCTGTCCTCTCATTGTGAATCAGCTCGGCGCGTCTCCAAAGAGGGTCGGTTTCAGCCAGATGTCTTTTTGTTTACTCACACACACACATGCATACACAATAACATATGTTTACACGCACACTCATATCAATAACGTAAACATGTTTACACATACGCTCATATCAATAACATACAGTAAACATGTTTACACATGCTCTCATATCAATAACATAAACATGTTTACACACTCATATCGTTGATGTTGATGAGTGAATCACAGGAGACGTTGCGCTAATCTGATGAGGCCACTGGCAATGCCCACAGTGAGGCGGTAAGAGAGGACACATTTTCCCTCACCCGTTGTCAGATAAAGTTGAAAGGTCACGCATCAAGTTTCTTAATTCAGCTAATCAGCTGGTCATTCCGTTTTGGTAGGTATGGATTTGAAAGCGCGCTTCACCTGAAGACTTTATATCCATTGCAGTAACGTTATGGGGAAAAAACGTGGCTTAAGCCATAACGTAACGTTATTGTCAACTAGAAAATAACTTCAAAAAATCGGCTACACTCAGTCTGAGATGAAATGTGGTTTGTGGATGTTTACTACATATGTGGTACTGCTGCCTGTATTGTCATAGTACAGCAGTTTAAAAACATTAAGCAGCGTACTTCATTCATGTCCAAACTCTGTTTTGATCGCTTCATGTTGTCTTGACTCTGAGAGCGAAGTTGCTAGTCATGTGACAGCTGGCATCTGAAATGGTAGCACAGCGCCATCTACTGATGTATTTGACAGTTTTCCATCACATCTCAGTTGAGTTTTCCTGATATCAGACAGAATTGTCAACTCGTTGCACTCCATTGAGAACTTCAATTTAGAATCAACAAACTTTTAGTGGGCGGACTCGAACGTGGAAATATATATGAGAACTAATTATATGCCGATATTAAATCAATTTGATGCTTTGAATGCTCAAAAATTGCATTGCCAAAGCAATTAAGTTATTAGAAAATATGATTTAACGCAACTTCCGGTATGAACCACGCCCACTTCTGGTTTCTATCCGAATACAGATACAAATACAGATAATTAATTTGATTGAACAGATACAGATAATGACGTCTCAGCACATCCCTACTAAATACGCTGGAGGTAAAAAGATACTGTGGAGGTAAAAAGATACCTACAGTGCTATATTCACTGTCTAGTACAGTAATAACAGTGCTATATTCACTGTCTAGTACAGTAATAACAATCATCACCACGCTCTTCTCAATGTGTGTGTCATGTATTTTAAAAAGGTGGTGAAACCCAATCTCGTCCAAATATTTCTAATCCCCCATTCAAATACAGAGATATCATATCAATAAATAAATATGCCCTTCCAAGGTTGTCCTACTGAGGAGTGGTATTTAATTGATAAAATATTCATATCCAGTAAGGACACTCATTGACATTCTTGTGTGAATATTGACGTGTAAATATTTAATACAAGGCACCATTTTGATTGAAGCTTAGGGATATGATCTCCTGTTGTTTACTTTCATCTTGTGTCCTAAGTGCAAAGCAAAACAACAAGCACTTTCCTGTCTTAAGTGAAGTAGAAAACAGACATCAGGCTAATCGTGAGGTAGTCTAGACTGGACCATGGTTAGATTCCACTGAGGCCACGCACTGGTACTGTATACAATACTAGAAATAAACCCAAATATGGAGGATTCATGGCTCCCTACAAATATGGAGGATTCATGGCTCCCTACAAATATGGAGGATTCATGGCTCCCTACAAATATGGAGGATTCATGGCTCCCTACAAATATGGAGGATTCATGGCTCCCTATGTTCTACATAGGGATGCAACGACATGAAAATTTTGCCCAATACCGATAGCAGATATTAACTTTGCTATTATGGCCGATAACCGATATTCACCAATGTCGATATGATCTGTATAAAAACACGCTTCTATGATAATCAAATGTTATACATACTGAAAAACACATGGAAACACTGTCTCTATTTCCAAAACATTTGGAAAAGCTGATAAATCATAGATTTACCGCATTGTTCCCTCGCAACAACAACACACACAACAGCAGCTAGACAGAAATAATTATCTGCTGTTCACATCGGCCCTGTTTTGCACATCGGACCGATACCGATAAATAAAAAAATGTAGCCGATACCGATATCATTGCCGATAATATTGTGCATCCCTAATTCTACATATGTAGCATCAGCCCTGAGAGCGCAAAGTGCAACATCCAAACGCCCACACACACACACACTTCTCCAGGAAGATGGGCTCTTGCCGGCAAGTGTCCAAAGCTTTGAGGTCTGTAGCTCCTCTCTGCCACCCTTCAAATGAATCTAGTTCTGCCTGCTGACAAAACGCCCCAATCATGATGTACTATCGCCCTGCACACACACATGCGCACACGCACACACACACATACCTGTATACACACATGTACACACACACACATACATGCACACACACACACACACACTCTGAGTGTGTCTTGAGTATGTCATTGCCGCTGTGAAAGTGGGAGGCGCCTCCCTGCAGCAAACCGAGCAATATCTTCAAAGCTTCACAACATGGAAGCTGGGGGGTTGGAGTGTGTGTGTGTGTGTGCGCGTGTGTCGGCGCGTCTGTGTGTGTTTGAGGGATCAGCTCTATCCTCAGTGATTTAGCACCTGTTATCACCATAATGCATTAATAGCTGAACAACAATTCCGATTGGCTGACAGGCGCCCGGGGCGAGCGCTAGAGCAGACAACGATGACTACCCTGCAGAGACGAGCGTGTGCGTGTGTGTGCCGAGGGGTTTAAGGACACACCTGGTAAACCCTGCATTGCAATGCAGCCTGGGAAACCGCTAGGAGGTAGGCCTGTGTGTCATCGTCGGGACCAACTTCAGTAATTCTTGCCATCTTGTCAGATTAACCGAAAAAGTAGACTTGGCTTTTCAAAAACATGTTTTTATGCCTCTTAAAATGTGCCACCCATTAAATGTCAACACCCAAAGGTCTCGTGACGGTTTAATATGTAGACTATTGTAATGCTTCTTTCTGTGTCTTCTCTCTCTCAAATGTGAAGTGACAATCTCCTGACCTGAATTTGCATAGCTAATGTGCTATTTGAATAAACGTAATGCATTGAGTTTCTGGTGGAGGAGTGTGCGGTCTCTTCTGATGGATCCTGGGAAGGTTGAACTCTTCATGCGTTTGACCTTTACTTGCTTCGACCAGCGCCTCCCACTCTGGATGTGCATGAGTGCTCTCTAATTTGCACAGCTAATCTTTGGGCCCGGCAGGGTTTGAGATCCTCTACTGGGTCCTGGGTTTCTGTGTTCCAAACCTGGTTGAAACAGTGCACTGAGACGCGACGACAGCAAGAACGCTTCGCTGAAAACGCCCCAATCCAAGGTTCTGATGGCCGTTTTGAAATATGCACAAAATCTCATCCCTGCGTTGGCCCTCGGTCATAACCATAATGTTGTACATGCGTCAGGCCGATAGCTACTTTGTGTCTAATCCGTTTGACACCAACGCCCCACGCCCCTCCCCTCCCCCCCTCCCCCAGTGGTACAGGCCGTAGGCCCTAGGGGGGCTCACAGAAGCCCTAAAGGGTTTATCTGACTGAAGGAAATCGATCTGGGAAGGCGTTGCATTTATCCCTGAACCAAACGGTCGTCGACGCAGTTAGAAGCAGACAAAGCTTCGGCCCACGCTTCCGTACGGAAGGTCATAGGTCACTCTAACCAGGAAGTAAGCAGACAACTGATTTGAAAAATGAAAACAGAATAGCAAAACTATATATTAAAAAAAAAAGAAAAAGAGATGGAACTCATTTGTGTGATCTTGTTGGAGGGGGGGAAACGGATGTGTGTGAGTGTGTGTGTGGTGGTGGGGGGGGGGTGCGGAATGCTGTTGACAAGCGCGTAAATGGTCTTTTGAGCAAAAAATTGCCCAGGGGAAAAAACTGCTTACTCTGTGAGTGAGACCGGGGGGGCAGATTAGATTTGCGGAGCAGAAGTCTGCTCATCTATGCATCCCATAATAGGATTAGTCCGCCCGGCTAGCTAGCGCCTGCTGCCACCGACCCGCGTTGGTCCGGGTTGCCGGGCTGATTTCAACGCTGTCGCCGTAGGGGAGGGGTTGTTTGTTGTCGTCCGTTTCTAGGGAGAGACGG
This sequence comes from Borostomias antarcticus, assembly GCF_949987555.1. Classification (NCBI taxonomy): domain Eukaryota; kingdom Metazoa; phylum Chordata; class Actinopteri; order Stomiiformes; family Stomiidae; genus Borostomias; species Borostomias antarcticus. The sequence goes on along the minus strand of NC_140234.1, from coordinate 56,627,001 downwards.
GGGAGGGGTGTGTTGTTTAAACTTAGTAACATCCTACTTGGTTCTGACAGAGTTTGACGGCGTCTCCGGGTCGGATCCGTGTCTGCGCACATCCACTGCCTGGGCGCCATAAATAAGAGATTTCCTCTGCCTTTGGGGTCTATCTGTACCAAATTGGACGGAGTGTCCGCACCTCGACGCGTCATGTATCTTTAATGAGCGCAGGCTGCCCAGGTTGCCGAGTCAGTCAAAAAGGGCGTGCGAGGTCCGTCGAGGGTGTATCTCTGCGTGTGTTCAAGGGGTCTTGGCGTGTGGGCGGGTCACCGACGAGGGGGACGCCATGCTAAACATGAGACGCGGATGCAGACGATCACGCAGGAGGGCCGAGGGACCGGGGACCACAGGGAGAAGGGCTGAGGAAACTAGGACTAGGACCAGGGCTGGGGGACTAGGACTAGGGCTGGGGAACTAGGACTAGGACCAGGGCTGGGGAACTAGGACTAGGACCAGGGCTGGGGGACTAGGACTAGGACCAGGGATGGGGGACTAGGACTAGGACCAGGGATGGGGGACTAGGACTAGGACCAGGGCTGGGGGACTAGGACTAGGACCAGGGCTGGGGAACTAGGACTAGGACCAGGGATGGGGGACTAGGACTAGGACCAGGGCTGGGGGACTAGGACTAGGACCAGGGCTGGGGGACTAGGACTAGGACCAGGGCTGGGGGACTAGGACCAGGGCTGGGGGATTAGAACCAGGATCAGGGCTGGGGGACTAGGACTGGGAGGAAACTGGAGGGACTAGAGAGCAGGAGAGGGCCTAGGAGGACTAGAGAAGGAGAGGGCCTAGGGGGGCTAGAGAGCAGGAGAGAGCCTAGGGGGGCTAGAGAGCAGGAGAGAGCCTAGGAGGACTAGAGAGCAGGAGAGAGCCTAGGAGGACTAGAGAGCAGGAGAGGGCCTAGGAGGACTAGAGCAGGAGAGGGCCTAGGAGGACTAGAGCAGGAGAGGGCCTAGGAGGACTAGAGAGCAGGAGAGAGCCTAGGAGGACTAGAGAGCAGGAGAGGGCCTAGGAGGACTAGAGAGCAGGAGAGGGCCTAGGAGGACTAGAGAGCAGGAGAGGGCCTAGGAGGACTAGAGCAGGAGAGGGCCTAGGAGGACTAGAGAGCAGGAGAGAGCCTAGGGGGACTAGAGAGCATGAGAGGGCCTAGGAGGACTAGAGAGCAGGAGAGAGCCTAGGAGGACTAGAGAGCAGGAGAGGGCCTAGGGGGACTAGAGAGCAGGAGAGGGCCTAGGAGGACTAGAGAAGGAGAGGGCCTAGGAGGACTAGAGAAGGAGAGAGCCTAGGAGGACTAGAGAGCAGGAGAGGGCCTAGGAGGACTAGAGAGCAGGAGAGGGCCTAGGAGGACTAGAGAGCAGGAGAGGGCCTAGGAGGACTAGAGAAGGAGAGAGCCTAGGAGGACTAGAGAGCAGGAGAGAGCCTAGGAAGACTAGAGAGCAGGAGAGGGCCTAGGAGGACTAGAGAGCAGGAGAGAGCCTAGGGGGGCTAGAGCAGGAGAGGACCTAGGGGGGCTAGAGAGCAGGAGAGGGCCTAGGAGGACTAGAGAGCAGGAGAGAGCCTAGGAAGACTAGAGAGCAGGAGAGGGCCTAGGGGGACTAGAGCAGGAGAGGACCTAGGGGGGCTAGAGAGCAGGAGAGGGCCTAGGAGGACTAGAGAAGGAGAGGGCCTAGGAGGACTAGAGAAGGAGAGAGCCTAGGAGGACTAGAGAGCAGGAGAGGGCCTAGGAGGACTAGAGAGCAGGAGAGGGCCTAGGAGGACTAGAGAGCAGGAGAGGGCCTAGGAGGACTAGAGAAGGAGAGAGCCTAGGAGGACTAGAGAGCAGGAGAGAGCCTAGGAGGACTAGAGAGCAGGAGAGGGCCTAGGAGGACTAGAGAGCAGGAGAGGGCCTAGGGGGACTAGAGAGCAGGAGAGAGCCTAGGAGGACTAGAGAGCAGGAGAGGGCCTAGGGGGACTAGAGCAGGAGAGAGCCTAGGAGGACTAGAGAGCATGAGAGGGCCTAGGAGGACTAGAGAGCAGGAGAGGGCCTAGGGGGACTAGAGCAGGAGAGGGCCTAGGAGGACTAGAGAGCAGGAGAGGGCCTAGGAGGACTAGAGAGCAGGAGAGGGCCTAGGGGGACTAGAGAGCAGGAGAGAGCCTAGGAGGACTAGAGAGCAGGAGAGGGCCTAGGAGGACTAGAGAGCAGGAGAGGACCTAGGAGGACTAGAGAGCAGGAGAGGGCCTAGGAGGACTAGAGAGCAGGAGAGGGCCTAGGAGGACTAGAGAAGGAGAGGGCCTAGGAGGACTAGAGAAGGAGAGGGCCTAGGAGGACTAGAGAAGGAGAGGGCCTAGGAGGACTAGAGAAGGAGAGAGCCTAGGGGGACTAGAGAGCATGAGAGGGCCTAGGGGGGCTAGAGAGCAGGAGAGAGCCTAGGAGGACTAGAGCAGGAGAGAGCCTAGGGGGACTAGAGAGCAGGAGAGAGCCTAGGAGGACTAGAGAAGGAGAGAGCCTAGGAGGACTAGAGAGCAGGAGAGGGCCTAGGAGGACTAGAGAAGGAGAGAGCCTAGGAGGACTAGAGAGCAGGAGAGGGCCTAGGAGGACTAGAGAGCAGGAGAGAGCCTAGGAGGACTAGAGAGCAGGAGAGAGCCTAGGAGGACTAGAGAAGGAGAGGGCCTAGGGGGACTAGAGAGCAGGAGAGAGCCTAGGAGGACTAGAGCAGGAGAGAGCCTAGGAGGACTAGAGAGCAGGAGAGGGCCTAGGAGGACTAGAGCAGGAGAGGGCCTAGGAGGACTAGAGAAGGAGAGGGCCTAGGAGGACTAGAGAGCAGGAGAGGGCCTAGGAGGACTAGAGAGCAGGAGAGGGCCTAGGAGGACTAGAGAAGGAGAGGGCCTAGGAGGACTAGAGAGCATGAGAGGGCCTAGGAGGACTAGAGAAGGAGAGGGCCTAGGAGGACTAGAGAGCAGGAGAGGGCCTAGGAGGACTAGAGAGCAGGAGAGGGCCTAGGAGGACTAGAGAGCAGGAGAGGGCCTAGGGGGACTAGAGAGCAGGAGAGGGCCTAGGGGGACTAGAGAGCAGGAGAGAGCCTAGGGGGACTAGAGAGCAGGAGAGGGCCTAGGAGGACTAGAGAGCAGGAGAGAGCCTAGGAGGACTAGAGAGCAGGAGAGAGGGGAGAACTAGAAGCTGGGAGGACTGGAGCAGAGAGACACTCAACTACAGACACTCGGCTACAGACACTCGGCTACAGACACTCGGCTACAGACACTCAGCTACAGACACTCGGCTACAGACACTCAGCTACAGACACTCAACTACAGACACTTGGCTACAGACACTCAGCTACAGACACTCAGCTACAGACACTCGGCTACAGACACTTGGCTACAGACACTCAGCTACAGACACTTGGCTACAGACACTTGGCTACAGACACTCAGCTACAGACACTCAGCTGTGGCCCAGGAGGTAGTAGAGCGGGTCGTTCAATGAGCGTAGGGTCGGCACTGGCGGTTCGAATCCAGGGTCCTCCTGACGACATGTCGAAGTGTCCTTGGGCAAAGACACTTAACCCCAAATTGCTCCCAATGAGCAGGCTAGCGCCTTGCATGGCAGCTGCCGCCATCGGTGTGTCAATGTACGTGTGAACGGGTTAATGAGAGGCCATTGTAAAGCGCTTTGGATAAAAGCGCTATATAAGTGCAGTCCATTTACCGCTTGATCACCGTGTGACGAATAAAAGACACTGAAGGTCCTAAATGTATATATACACTGGATGTAGTGAATCGTGCAGATACAGCAAACAAAATCCATTTTGTAAGCCTCTCCTCGACAAACATGGCGGGAGTGATCTAGCCATGTATTACATGCTTTTAAGCTGTTGTCTCCCCGGAGGGCGGGAGCACAAAGCTCGCCCAGCATTTCAAAGGAGCACAAGAGGAGAATGTGTTGGGGAATTATCCACTTTGCCCCCTCAAGCCCTGTGAGTGTGCGGAGGAAGGGAAGCTCTTTACTCATGCATTAGAGATGGGAGAAATCAATCCGGTCTGTACCGGGTGAATGATTTTTTTGCACTCCCTCTGGAAAATTAGGGGTAGGATTATTTTGTATGTTCTTCCTTTGTATTGTGTTGCCTTTGTGTATGAAATGCGCTATACAAATGAAGTTTGATTTGATTTAATATAGCTGCCGTCCACGTATGTTGACAAGGAAAACATCTTTCCCTTCTTCCACTTCTATCATCATCAGGTAGTTTATCTTTTATCACACTTTGTGTGCAGGCCTTTCCCTGTTCTGTGCCATTTCTGATCTGAGGTCATATTCTGGGCACACAATATTGACTATTTTCCATTTTTTGCATTATTGTCATTATTTTTGTAGTTGATTCACGTTTCCAGGTTGTTGTCAAGGTGCTAATGTGACGTTTATCCATAAATTATACATTTGTTCAGGAATCAGGAAATGATGTCAGAGTCAAGTTACCTCACAATTAGAAACATACAGTATGTTGTTGTTTTTCCACATTCACAGAGAAAAAATAAACGTTTCCAAAGGAATTCGGCCTTCAATCTAACTTTGCAGCAAGATTGTGAAGCCGGCTTCCAACCTGTTCTCTGCAGAACATTCGGGGTATCGAGGTCAATCTGATGCTGAGATTTTAATTAAGACAAAAACAACCTGATACTCTCCTTGTCCTACCCCCCATCCCTCTCTATGCGTGTACAACACTTTGACGTGGAGCCTACTTTAGTCCAATCCCCTTTCTCATTTTTACCCCTACCCCTACCCCTTACCCCTACCAGGTGATTGTGAAGGGCTAGTGGGTTGAAATCTTCCCCTATGAAATGAGACACCCCTTCAAGACCGATACGTCATCAGTAGGTCCTCTAGTCTAATCTGCCGGTCTACACGCAGCACCTTCGTTGGTGGACTAACTTAAATTAAATTAAGTTAAATTTCAAGTGTAACTCATATACTATCAAAGGGGTGTGAATGAAATTCAAGTCTCACCAATGTGTTACCCTAATGTGTTCTTTTCTTTGTTTTCCTACCTGACTGTTGTTCTAACTTTGTAGTTCGTTCCTCTAGAATCAGTCTGTTAAAACTACAAATTGTTCCTGTGTGACATCACTTCCCTGTCCTCTTCATCCTGAAACTGTGTCACTTCCTTTTTCGCGTTATATACTATAACTTTCGTTCCCCAGTCACCCACTCTTGCCTGGATTCACTTCCTGTTCAGAGTCCGGTTTGCAAATCGTAACTTAGAATAAACTTATTGTCTTTGTTTGACCGACCACTCAGCGTGTTCTTGAAATCTAAACTAAACCAAGTAAGATTTTTCCTTCATAGGGGGGAAATGCAACATGGAAATATGCACATACTGTATCAGCCTTAAAACAATGTTGTTAGCTATGACATATCAGCATGCCATAGCGATTTTTCATTAGGCTATGTTTGTTATAAATAAAAGCTCTATAATTGATTCATCCCCATTTTCTCTTGAGGGCCAGACAACAAGGCAATGGTTTTTTCTTTAGACCTACAGTATAGCCTAGGCTAAAGTTAGGATATTGCTGTGCAAAGAAATGAGACTGGAGAGGACTGATGCATGTTTAATTTGTTTATTTACTCATTTTAGTTTGCACAGATTGTATTATTTATTTGAGAAATGCAGGAGGCCTAGTAGCCTAGGAAGTTAGGCTACAGGCCATGAAGCCACTGCGCGAATCCCGGTGTCCCCATGTAACCCTGGCGTCTACCTCTTAACCGGATCGCTTCTCATCTCTCCCACAGACAGGGGGTGATTGTTCTTGAGAGACGTCCTCCTGGGGCGCCTCTCGGGCGATACTCAACGATTTAAATACCCCCCCCCCCCCCCCCCCGCGCTCTCAGATAAACACCCTGCTTCCTTTTTGGCCGTCACATCCTTGCAATCGGACGATAAATCCGTCTGCAGTCCGAAGCAGTGTGGATGGAGAGGGAGAGACGGACAGACGGAAAAAGAGAGAGAAAGACAGCAAGACACGGAGAGAGGAAAGAAACGGAGGTGGAGAGAGGAAGAGAAAGTGTCATGAAGAGAAAGAAATGGAGAGAGAGAGAGAGAGAGAGAGAAAGAAGGCATGCCCAGCTGCCATGGTCGCCCATGCAAGGAATCCATGAGTAAACTAATTGAATATCGACGGGCTGACTGACTACCTGTGACATTGGCCAGGAAACAAACGGCCAATTTCCTGCCAAGCACTTGGAACCATCTGTTTTATTCACTTGATGGAGGCCGGACATCACTTTACAAATTCGCCACAAAAGACTTGCGCTGTCGCGTAACAAGATGTCGGTTTAAAGCAGTGGCTCCTAAAAGGGCATTTAAGAAAACATTGCAGGACCAACAATTCAATCTTAAGTTGTTTTCCTAACTTTCCTCCGCTGCATTCGGCTTGCATATGCTTGGGGTGTGAAAGTGATGAATTGCTTCATGAGAAACCGTTGAGCCAATTAGGAGAAATCTTTAATGTACAACACTCCCCTCTAGCTAGTGGGGGGATTTAGGGAGGAATTTGATAGCACACCCAAGCTACCCATAGGATACTGTTAATTATCCACACGATAAACAAGCAAATACCATCTAGTTTACTATAAACACAAGGCTTCTAATATTTCCTCTCCCAAGTGACATTCATGGGTGGAAAACGAGCCAGACAGAGCGAGTCTGACCGATAAGGAGTTAAAGCTAGAGAGCCGGAGTGAAGAAGTCCAGTTCGATCATCAAGTGTGTGTCTGTGCGCCTCAAGGCCACATTGACACTACATTTCAACAGCAGTACATTTCAACAGGAGAACATTACAGCTGTAACAAGCCATCCGGTACCTCAGCACTGCAGCCTCAGGAAAATGAGCTGTCACTTACCACACTCTCCCCCTCCGACACAGGGCTGTGAAATAAAACACATACAGCAACACATCGCAATATTGCTCTCCGCGATAAACGGTAAAGTATCGATACATTAAAAAAATAAAAATAAATTTGCACAAGGAAAATATACACAAGACAGGGAATGTGTAGATATAAAATGAATAATTCAATCATAGATAAAATGTATATAATTCATGTTTTACGTGTATTTATAAAGTCGTTACATTCCCTCCACCCTCAGAATCACATCCAGGGTGCGGGGGCTAAAGTTGTATTCTCAGCTGTATTTCAACATTTTCAGTAACTTAGGAGTATCGCAAGCATAAGCACAAACATTTCAAAACTGCTAGTGTATGTTGCCATGACAAATTAAGAGGAAAAAGTGATAAACATGAATTTCCCCTCGCTACGAGTTTGCAGCTAGCTTGTAGCAGGCTCATAGCAGTTATAATTAAGCTTTAAATATCACTACAATCAAATTAATGACTCATAAAGAGGCTCTGCTATTGTCTAATGTTTGGCAAAGGCTGATGAGGTGAAAATGATCTGCTCCCATAGAACAGGCGTCATGACAAATGTCCACGTCTTTAAACTGTTTGCACGTTTGAACTAATGGTTGTTTTGTCCTTGTTATGGCACTTTTGCACTGTATGTAGCAGCCTGCATGTCTGAGACAAATTACCCTTGGGACAAATAAATTAATCTTGAATCTAGACAATGAGGTCTGTGGATTAGATGACTGAGGAGTGGAACGCTGCTTATCCTCTTCCTCCGACTGTGTGTGTGAACGCCCTTTCGTTTGGAAAATAGGTTTTTCTCCTTAAAAGCCTCAAGTCAATACAGTCAGGGGACGTCGAAACGCTTTTCTTCATGGTTTGAACCTTTCCCACTCACCTTCCCTTCTCTGTTCTCTGTACCGGCTCCCTGTAGCAGCTCACATCCAGTTTAAAACTCTGCTACTAGCCTACAGGGCAATGAAAGGAATAGCTCCCTCCTACCTCTACGCCACGGTCAAGCACTACACCCACTCTGCTACCTCGGGGCAAATAGCTGCCCCATCACTCCGAGGCCCCTGCGGTCGATCGACGCGGTCAGGGCTCTTCTCTGTCCTGGCCCCGCAGTGGTGGAATGAACTGCCCACTGACGTCAGGCAGGGACGGACTGGGACAAAAATTCAGCCCTGGCATCTTGGCCCAGACCGGCCCACAGGACTGGACTGGGTGAATATTTCCTACCGGGAAATGTAGCCCCAGTCGGCCCACTAGCCGAGCCGACGCGTGAAATGGAACACCTTCAGTTTCGTTTTGTTGACGGGGGGGGGGGGTGCTGCTGCGCGATTTGTTGATGGGGGGGGGGGTGCTGCTGCGCGATTTGTTGACGGACGGACGGGGGGGGGTGTGCTGCTGCGCGATTTGTTGACGGGGGGGGGGGGGGGTGCTGCTGCGCGATTTGTTGACGGGGGGGGGGGGGGGGGGTGCTGCTGCGCGATTTGTTGACGGGGGGGGGGGGGGGGGGGTGCTGCTGAGGCTCTCTAGCGGCCCACGCAAATGACACCTGAAACTAACAGAGGGAGGGGTGGGGCCTACATATGATTGGGCCAGCCCAGTGTCAGTATAGAAAATGGACCAATGGGCCGCTGTCCCTGCTCTATGGGCCGTTCGTTAGCTCGTTTTTTTAGATCGGCCCACAAGTAGGTCCGGCCCACCGGGCATTTGCCCGGTACGCCACATGGCCAGTCCGGCCCTGACGTCAGGACAGCAGAGTCGCTGCCCATCTTTCACCGCAGACTCAAAACCCCTCTTCAGAAAGTACTACCAGGATCCTCCCTCTTAAGTACCTATTGTATTTATATTTTGCGACTCTTACACTTTGCCTTCAGCAGTAGATTATGCTCTGGTGAGTAGTAGTGCACTGACTACCTACGTTAAATGCAATTATTTGAATTCGCTTTGGATAAAAGCGTCTGCTAAATGACTAAAGTAATGTAAATGTGTAATGGACCGTGAGTGTGAACAGAGTGCTTCTGCAAACGCCTCTAAAGCAGGCGTGACAGAGCGCACACATGCGCTAGACCGCAGGACAGTTCGACACTTTTCATAACATATCAGCAAAAATAAATAAAAAATGTATTGTTTATTCACCTTTAGTGACAACCCTCACCACATGTTCCTCCCTCATTCCGCATGTCATAATCTATACCACCCTACTGTAAACGCTATATTATGTCAAAGTGAACTAACTACAGTGCTGCGACAACAGATATTACTATATAGTCATACTAAACAATGTTCACTGACAGTTTGATCGATCGTAAAGTGTGCAACATAAACATCTTAACCTTTACTGTAATCCATGGAGAGCAGTGCCCTCCGGTTGAGATACTGTACTCTTTAAACATCTTCACTTCCTGCTTCGCTTATCTTACTGTATGGGAGTACCACAACACCCTAGGGGAGCTCATTTTGTTGTCCAGTACCCCGCCCCCACCCCCTCCACCCCCCCCCCAAACAAGCAGCACATTCTTCGTGGCCACTCTCACCTCTAATGTCTCGCCATTCGTCTTCTTAGACAGAGCAGCGCCGAAATTACAGCGCTCTCAGACACACCCGCTGCGTTTTCCAGACCAGTGGGAACACTGTTCAGGGGCCTTCAGGTCTCTAAACATAACCCCTCAACCAAGACACACAGCCGTGAATCCAATCGCCGAGCTTTGCCTGTATATCCACAGCTAGAGAAGTAGGTTTGGACCGACTCTGTCCGTGTGGAAAACATAGGTGTGATTTCAATGTTTCCTGAAGGTGGGTTGCGGTTCTTGTTGTGACATTCTTCTTGCTGGGATGTCTAACTGAGCGCTATAGGTCATGGGGAAGCGTGTGGGGGTAGATGGGGACCGCGAGCAGGAAGTCGTCGGTGCGTAAACTCGGCTCAGTCTCCTCCGGCCATACCTGCCGTGCACTGCTAGGCCGAGCGGCGTGTGCAGAACTCCGACGCGTCTCTTAATTAAATCGCGGGTGACCCGGACCGGCGTCACGCCACGCGCAAATTAATCTGTTGGAGATTGACGGAGAATCCCTCTCGTAGTTACGATCACGCCCCTGGGCCGGGAACAGACTGTAAAATTCAATCAGTGTTTATGCACAGGAATGGCTCTCTTCGAGCAATTGCATAAATTGTTTTACACAGTGTCTCATAATTGGTTTTGTGGTAAAGGGACGTGTGGTGGCACCTCAGTATTGATGGATTTCGCAGCTGGGAACATGTTATATCTCAATATGGAAAGAGTTTGTACGGGTGAAAATCCATTTCAGGAGTGTTGCAGAGATTAAATCCAAAGTAATGCATTTCAAACTATGCGTTTGAAATTGCTTCCAGAACTACTTTTTCCCTTCAATGTCCTTCATTTTTCAACGCAGTGCTAATATCATCCACCATCAACTTTTCCATTACATTGACCAATCCCTTGGAGATGGTAAGCAACGCAATCACCAGCATCACAATAACTGTAATATATTACTTGATATTATACAATATTGATTTTAATACAATTTTGGCTCGATAACAAAATCTTGTTTGAATTAAACATTTCTGTTCAAGCAGAACGTCACCAACAATAAGTTCCAAAGTAAACAGGTCCAGGTTTTATGGTAAAAGGAGAAACAGTGGACCGCCTCCTTGCATAGTAATGGACAAATTATTTCCTCCTGCTAGCTGTAGCTACATCAGAGAAAAAGAATATTCTAAGGAGCACAGCATCTGGAGAGAAAGATAAAGGGTATCAGGCTGTTTCAAAATGAGCACTTTGGGATATGCTAAGAGAACGGAGAGATTCACTTCACTTTCACAGCTCCCAGCATTTCCTGATTTCGATATTATTTTAACCTCCATGGCCCCCTCACCACAACACAGTGCCTGGCTATTGATGATTCGACGTGCGTTTGCCTTTTGTGGAGCGTCCTGTACATACCAATGAACTCACCGGCCCATCAGCACTGTGTGAGAATTTACACACACACACACACACGCACACAAAGAGGAATCATTTCAGCGTTTACAAAAAGGACCGCAATAAGGCCTGCCGGTCTGAATGGGTTCAAGCTAACAGCTGATAATGGAGACAGGGGAGTACACACTGAGCCAGGGGAAGGTATGTACAGAAGCTACAAACCAATCACTCTAAATAAACTCCCTCAATGACCAACCGCACAGCTGTTATCCTCTGGGCAAACATGCCACCGTCTTCCTCCCGGTCCTGACTGAGATGGACACACGGGGAGGGATGAGTCCAGACCCTTCCCTCTCCGTAGAGCCTGGGAAACGAAACTAAGATGGACGTCGTGGGGGTGGGGCGGCTCGCGAGCTCGTACTGATGCATGTCCTTCAGGGGAGATGCGAGGACTGAATGAATGAATGAATGAATGAATGAATGAATGAATGAATGAATGAATGAATGAATGAATGAATGAATGAATGAATGAATGAATGAATGATAGTTATTTCAAACAAACAATACATACATAAACAATAGAGTCTTACAACGATAGAAAAGCAATAATAAAAAAGAAAAATCCATGGCTTGATTCCAGGTACCTATTACTGTCTGAGCTAAATGTGATGAAGTTTTAAGAGACGGCAGAGAAGAAGTGGGCTCCTAGTACGGGCGAGGTGGTTATCTCATCAAAGCTACGATCTGGGACTACTTTAAGTCCAACAAAAGTCAGACGGTAAAGACATTCTCAGAAACAGGAAGCAAATGTGTTGCTGATGGCTGCACTTTCCCTGCGTACTGTAGGTTAATGGACTGCACTTATGTAGTGCTTTTATCCAAAGCGCTCTACACCGAAGGCCTCTTATTTCCCCATTCACACTCACAGCTGCCAAGCAGTTGCGAAGGTGCTAGCCTGCTCATTGGGAACAATTTGAGGTTCAGTGTCTTGCCCAACGACATGTCTGTGTCGTCAGGAGGAGCGTGGATTCGAACCGGCGACCCTACGCTCATTGGACGACCCGCTCTATCTCATGAGCTACAGCCGCCCCTTATCTAGAATAGAGTCTGTTCTGGTTCCATCTACAGCAAGTTCAGCGGAATCCCTATCGAGGTTCAGAACACGGCGCTTTCATTAGCGCTGTGTTAGCTAAATTAAATTATGCTTTTGAGTCTATGCCAGACTTCAGTATTAAATCACGATTCATCTTGTTCTACAAACTCATCTCCTCAGCTAGTAATGAGATATTAAGATGCAAGAAAGCAGGAGATAAGAGATTTATGATAAGAGGTGCTTTGATACGTTTGGCAGGCTGGAAGACCCAGAGCTCATTGTCTTGGCTCCATAACACTCGTGTGCTAGTTGTAGACTGTGCTAAGATGAAAGTGACTTATAATGCAGGAATTGAACTTGAGGTTTCTCTCTTTGCAACCACTGCCAAATGGCTACAGGTATACCCAAAATCTCTGTTGAGGTTAAATGGGATCTGATATTTAATTTGAGTTTGGGATAATCTTAATAATTCATAATCTTCTTAAGTGGGTTTTGAGACTTAACAACTCAACAGTGGGAGACGATTTAATCATAGTATTAGACATTAGTACATAGTACTATATATTATATATAGTACTAATATATATGGTATGTGTGTAGGACCGCACCACTCAGTCTGAAGAGGACAGGGAGAGACATTTTCAGTATTTTTTTCTTATCTCTACAGACTTTTATTCACACCAAGGTCCAAGGTCCTTCTTTCATTAATCTGGGAGATATCCAGGCCCCTCTGGTGCCCACGCGCATCACAGGGGATATGGAGATGAGAGCAGCCTTTCACTTAAGTGTCAAGATTTATTAAGATGGCCGGTCATAGGGCTGAGTGCCACCCAGCGTGATTGAGCAACACGAGGGACACCCTGGGTGTCCTGGAGAAGAGCTCACAGACATCTCTCAGCGTGAATGTCAATATCATCGACTTGTAATACGAGTTAAACTTTCTGACTCCATGACGCATCGGCAGTTTGCGCGTTTCTCTGCGGTACGTTTTGGAGCGAAGTTGCGTTTGGATCCGTGAACGGTCGAACTCTATCGATCCTCCTAGAGAGATCACTCAACTCAAATCTGGCAGTTGTCGGAAGAAATTAATAACGGCAATCGACAAAAGTCAATGCAACTTCAGAGTCAATCTAAATTATTAATTTCAAACAGGAGGAACTTGACCTTGGTTTAAATGTAAAGTTATTTGTCATTAAGCTTCTGAAAACATTGCATTGTTCTGGTGTATGACCCAGCATTCATGCCCACAGCCAATGTCATTGGAGGCTTTTCTGTTTAATACAGCTGTATAACATCCTGGCTTTGGGCCTGTTTTTAATTCAGGCTTTAGGTTTAATGATAAATTATGTGTCTTAAATTGACAATTCTAGCCCTCAGCTCAGCTTGAATGCAGTTGTCGTCTGAGCACAGAGCTGCTGTTATTAACCGAGATGTTTTATGTTTTAAAGAGCAGGAGAGAACAACAGACCTACTCACATCCAGACCTTCATCATGTGAACTCACAGACGAAGCCGAAGCTGACCAGTTAGCACGGCCAATCAAGTGTAGACATGTTTGCATAGCGCACCTTAAACAGCCCGCATTTCCAGTTGTGAGTCGTCATTCAAGTTGTAGTTTTTAAACGACTCCGTCGCTGTGGAAGGAGTGATTTCCCAGCTCTTAAATTAAAGATGAATTGTGCAGATGCTTAGGTGGATAACTCCATCTTTAATTCCTCCTCCCAGTTGAGGTGGCTGATATCCTGAAGGCTTCAGTCTTAAATCTGATGCATGGCTGGCTATGTATCTACTGGCTGGTAAACACGGATAATTAAAACATATTTTCATATGTAAATCAGGCTTAGCCTTTTCTGAAGGGAGGCGCTTATTTTTTCCTAATTATTTTTGCCCAAACAATTCTGTTCCAAAAGAACGAGGTGAGACTTCACAATTGCAACAATGTCTTTGTGGCCTATTATGAATTATGTGTTATACCAAACTAAGAAAAGCATTTTTGGAAAACCGCAACAATGGGATTTTGATTAATGAGAAACATTCGTTTCTGCATTGACCTCAAAAGACCATTAAGATTGTCACTCAAGCATTGAGCATTAATTAATTTATAAGGGTCCCCATAAGCTGCCATGAAATTCAATGAGCATCACAAAGTCTGAAGTAAAGTGAGTTTTGTGGAGAAGTTTGTTAGAAATGAAGTAGGCTACTGAATCAGCATCCTTATTAAACTTTCATTCGGTTTCTTTTAAATAGACTAATGATGTCTCCTTAATTTTAAACTAAACCACTTGCTATTCATACTAACTCAAAGTGCACAGTGCCACATTAACTAGAAATGGTGATCGGAGAGCACAGACCTCCGCCCATGAATGCATTTCGCGAGCAGGACATATATGGTTTTGCTGCATTCGTTAGGGCGAGAGCGTTATGCCGGTCCATACCCTCTCTCTCTATGGCCTTCCCTTGTTGAGATATGTTTATGTTTACTTTATTTAGCACATATTAATAACAGTGCTTGGAGGGGAACGAGTCCCGGAGGGCTCGTACGAAGCTCCACCCCCATCACAAACAATCAACCATCAATAGGGACATACACACGTGGACAAGACAAACAAAGGGACAGCAAATAAAAATAAGAATAAAATAAAAACACAAGACATAACACTAGAGACACAAGGATAGAAGACACGTTCAAAACACACATCGATAACGTAGCTACTCATGGGGACAAGACGAGCAAAGCCAGGAAAAAAATATTTTTTTCATCAAAAAATCATCACTATATTTTCTAGGGTTTGAGAGCGGTACATTCGCTGATTGCGCATTGAGGGTCAGACTGAGATGCAGACTTAGATGCAGACTTAGATGCAGACTTAGATTCAGACTGAGATGCAGACTTAGAGGCAGACTTAGAGGCAGACTTAGATGCAGACTTAGATGCAGACTGTACATCCAAGACGCATCGCGCACTTTCTGCGGACTGTCCAAGACGCTGCGCTTGCAAACATTAGTGCATCTGCCCCTAGGAGAGACACAAGGATACAAAAACCTAGGAGAGAGACAAGGATACAAAAACCTAGGAGAGAGACAAGGATACAAAAACCTAGGAGAGAGACAAGGATACAAAAACCTAGGAGAGACAAGGATACAAAACCCTAGGAGAGACACAAGGATACAAAACCCTAGGAGAGACACAAGGATACAGAATCCTAGGAGAGAGACAAGGATACAGAACCCTAGGAGAGAGACAAGGATATCAAACCCTAGGAGAGAGACAAGGATACAGAACCCTAGGAGAGACACAAGGATACAGAACCCTAGGAGAGAGACAAGGATATCAAACCCTAGGAGAGACACAAGGATACAAAACCCTAGGAGAGACACAAGGATATCAAACCCTAGGAGAGAGACAAGGATACAGAACCCTAGGAGAGACACAAGGATACAAAACACTAAGGGGCAGACGTACTAACATGTTAGCGCCTGTGTTTGACGTTGTTCCGTGGCAACGTGTGCCTGAAAACATGGCGTGGTACGAACAGACCGCACATGAGTCAAAGGGCATTCTGCCCAGCACAGGTCTACAGAAGGGAGCGTTGCGCTTTCCTGCTCATGCATATGCATTCATGGGAGGGTGGAGGGAGAGGTGGGTGTGAACACACACAAAACGGGGAGATGCGCAAGGAGACCGATTCATATCCCGTCGTATGTATTCAAACTGAGGGGTAAAGCGTATGTTTTGCAGTGATATTTCTCCACCTTTGAAAAGCAGGTGTAATCCAGTTGTGCATAATCCACCAGCCTACACACAAGCATACCCCCTGTTACAAACATACTGTTTTATGAACTGCATACATGAGGGAGCAATTATTATTCTATATTTTTCATAATCCGATATTCTGGCAACACTGATATTTACGAGGTCGCATTGCCTACTAATCAAATTGGTCTCCGATAGATTTAATATGTCCCGATGTATTAAGGCCTGAAATTATTCAATCGTAAATTACGATTGTAACATGGACTGGAGCATTCACAAAGCACACATTCACTGATTACATTTGGCACCATTCAGGGTTACAAGGTTTTGTAATTAAATTGGCTTTGGAAAATGAATATATATATATATATATATGCCAGGGATAGCCTAAAAAGCACTCGCTAATAAGATACACAAGGTCTATGCAATCATCTCATTACACCATCAACAGCAATGACCAGCCTAAAGAGAGCCTACCAGTCCTCATCATTTAAAACAGTCAATTAAATAGAGGTGGCCTAATTATGGACAAAGCAAGACCGCATACTGCAAGTCTCTCTATTTTCCCCACGCACATTACAGTTTGAGGTTATCTAAAGTATAAATGTCACAGCTGAGAGATTTACAACGTAGGAATCCTGGTCCACCAGATGAACAATCTGGATATGTCTGTATAGCTTAAAAACTGTAATTAGAAAACAGGTATGAATTTGAAATTACCAACTGCCGCTCGAGTGGAGCACTGAATATTACATAATTTGTGTGAATGGGTACATGTTTTTCAACACAGAATATTTCAAAAACTATAAATGACATCAGTTCGATATTTGAATGTGAATTAAGGCATGACAATCTGAACATTTTGGTGTATAATTTGTGAACGTGCTGTGCAAATTGTAGGAGTAGCAGCAGTTTGAAAAATCAAATTACCAACTGCCACCACCAACTGAACTTTCCATCATTCATTTCAATGGGACAAAAACTATGAATAAAACAGTGTAGGTCCTCATAGAATGAGATTAAGACCAATCAGGAGTCGCCAATACAGTTGCACACCAGCACTAGAAGGCAGTAGGGATTGCTTACCTGCCATGCTTACTTCACCACCTGGGTGTGATTTTTTAAAGTTAGGTCAAGCATCATTTTACAGTGTCCATGTACATTGCACTATGTAACTGGTACCATACACTACAGCAAGAAAACTAGCTAGAAACCTGGCTCTATTCCAATAAGCCTGTAATCTATTTTAAAGGGGTCCTATTATGCAAATTTTCAACAATTTAATATGTCTTTGGGGTCTAGCATGCATCTATACCCCTCTGTTGACAACAAGATCAGATGGAGCCCTTTTTCATATGCAAATGAGCTCAGCTAAGAGCAAGTCGGCAGGCTAGAGAACAAGGGCTGTTGACGACGCTATGCTACCTCAAATATAGCTGTCTAGCCTGGACCATCCCAACTTGATGCCACTGTGGCAAATTTCATTGTCCTCTCTCCCTGGCTAGACATGATAGCTTTAGTGCCCATGTTATTATGTCCACGGTTGCATGCTGTTACCTCTAGCTACATTCACTAGCTAGACACCACCAGGCTATATGACACCATTAGACTACAAACAATAAAAGCTAGATTCTGTAGGCCGAGGGGAATCCAATGATGTCCATGTCTTAACATTTGATCATTTTTCATGACCGCTCGATCAACTAGAAGTCTACCAATTTCATTCCACTAACGTACTCTAAC
>NC_140234.1:56557053-56602053 GCF_949987555.1 Borostomias antarcticus | reverse complement strand
TTGTCAGGGGCTGCTTGGATAGGCTTCTGCTTGGATATGCTTCTGCTTGGATATGCTGCTTGGATATGCTTCTGCTTGGATATGCTTCTGCTTGGATATGCTTCTTGCCGCTGTCCAAGAACCCTCTAACGTTAGAGCCAAGTGCACATCAGCAGTACGCGGCTTCTCATTCTTTCGAATCTGTATTGGTCTGTTCCCCCCCCCATGTAAATGCATGCGGTGTAATGATTTTGTTGTCAAACTATGAATATATGCGATTATTTGAACTACTTCAATAGGGCAAAATATCATAACAAAATAACAAATGTTAAACATCAAGTTTCATGCCTCCAGTTGTCGTATTCAGAGACTAAGACAAATAGAGGGAATCAATTTCTCTTATTTCATAGGTTGGTTTTTGCCATGAGTTTGGTTTCAAATATGGATGGCGTCTCACGAAACGCACAGGACTAGCCTACTGCTTTTCCAGGTGAAGCAGGTAGCACCTACACAGAGACGGATAGATACAGTAGGTACGTAGGTAATGTACTTTATTTATCCCTGAGGGGAAATCAATTCAACATAAAACTTGATAATTCAAAGAGTCGTTTTTGACTTTTTTCAGATTCACAAAAAATATTGTTTCTTTTCTCAACTGTTTCTTTCCCAATGCATGTCTATGGGGGAAGTTTTTTTAGACCCCAAATGCGTCACGTGACTTGCAATTCTGAACTTGGCCAAAGAAGTTCTCCCCAGCGCCTGGCCAGCATTTGTCTGCCAGATAATGGCGCTATGTTGACATCTCGGGAGGTAGAGCGGCCGGCTGGGGATCGCAAGCTCCTCGGTTCACTCCCAGCTCCCGGCAGTGTGCCAAAGTGTCCTTGAGCAAGACACTGAGCCCCAAAATCGCTCACGTGCGGCACGGTGGCGCAGTACCTAGTACTGTCGCCTCACAGCAAGAAGGTCTCCGGTCCTTTCTGTGTGGAGTTTGCATGTTCTCCCCGTGTTCTGAAGAGTTTCCCCATAAAGAACCCAATAGGAGAAACATGCAGAAGAACAGATTGCTAACGCTGTCTGTCCCTGGCGAAGACAGACAGGAGCACTTGGATTGGCCCCCGGGGCGGCCCCCCTGCGCGCGCCCTTGTCGTTTCCCAGCTGCCCTTGGGGGAAGGAGGACGAGATTGGATAAAAGCAGAGAACATTTCATCGGCGGCGTGTGTGCGTGTTCATGTCGCCCATTGCATGCGTGTGTTGGAGTGTCAAGCCGTATGATGAATAAAGCCTTCTTCTTCATCTTCTTCTTCTTTGTTGGTATTGTCCTTTCCCCCCAGCTTTCTTCTTCATACCCTCACACAGGCCAGTCCTCCTGAAGTGAATGGCTTGTGTCGCTGCATTTTGGTTGGTGTCACCAACTCGTCAACTGACTTGGACCGGAGCAAAGAGTAGGTGTGAAAGCAACCGAACCAGCTGGAAAATGAAACGATGCATCATTCTCACCTCTGGTGTGAATCAGGGAAGCGGACTAGGAGTTTTTAGGCTTACTGAGTGATTTGTAGGCTATACAAACAGGTCTTGGGTTTAGATATTCATATTAAATATTATATACTATTTAATTGGGGCCTATTGGATTTTATTCTATTGTATGTTGTAATGCTCGGCTATTCTGTTCTGTGCTGTTTGTTACGGCGCCCCCGTCATCACAGCTGCCTCCACCTCGCCTCATCTCCCCCCCGGGGGAGGCACGCCCTCTCCTGACCTTAGTGCCGTTTCCAGCGCACCCAACCACGTCCCGGGCACCTTAGCACGCGCCGTCCGCCAACCGTGTTCCCAGCAGCTGTGGTGCACCTGGCACGTCCTCGCCTTCACAAGCTCCACCCCTGTCACCCGATCATTGCCTCCTGTTCATGAACCAGGGCTGCACTCCAACTCATCGCCAGTTCGTGCCAATAGCTATGAGGTAAAGTATCAGTGCCTCTGAGCTATGTTATAGCGTGTCCCTAGTGTTGCTTGTGTTCTACCTCGTTTGTTCCTTGTGCCCCGCCTTACCCCGTTTGTTCCCCGGCCTCAGGAACCTCCTGTCTCCCTCACACCACCTCCTTCCCCTCACAGAGCCCTCAGCCTTCCTCACCTCCTTCCTCACTTCCTTCCTCACCTCCTTCCCCTCACAGCCCTCAGCCTTCCTCCCCTCCTTCCTCACTTCCTTCCCCTCATAGAGCCCTCAGTCTTCCTCACCTCCTTCCTCACCTCCTCCTCACAGAGCCCTCAGCCTTCCTCACCTCCTTCCTCACCTCCCTCCCCTCACAGAGCCCTTAGTCTTCTCACCTCCTTCCTCACCTCCTTCCCCTCACAGAGCCCTCAGCCTTCCTCACCTCCTTCCTCACCTCCTTCCCCTCACAGAGCCCTCAGCCTTCCTCACCTCCTTCCTCACCTCCTTCCCCTCACAGAGCCCTCAGCCTTCCTCACCTCCTTCCTCACCTCCTTCCCCTCACAGCCCTCAGCCTTCCTCACCTCCTTCCTCACCTCCTTCCCCTCACAGAGCCCTCAGCCTTCCTCACCTCCTTCCTCACCTCCTTCCCCTCACAGCCCTCAGCCTTCCTCACCTCCTTCCTCACTTCCTTCCTCACCTCCTTCCCCTCACAGCCCTCAGCCTTCCTCACCTCCTTCCTCACCTCCTCCCCCTCACAGAGCCCTCAGCCTTCTCACCTCCTTCCTCACCTCCTCCTCCTCACAGAGCCCTTAGTCTTCTCACCTCCTTCCTCACCTCCTTCTCCTCACAGAGCCCTCAGCCTTTCTCCCCTCCTTCCTCACCTCCCTCCCCTCACAGCCCTCAGCCTCCCTCACCTCCTTCCTCACCTCCTCCCCCTCACAGAGCCATCAGCCTTCCTCACCTCCTTCCTCACCTCCCTCCCCTCACAGAGCCCTCAGCCTTCTCACCTCCTTCCTCACCTCCTCCTCCTCACAGAGCCCTCAGCCTTCTCACCTCCTTCCTCACCTCCTCCTCCTCACAGAGCCCTTAGCCTTCCTCACCTCCTTCCCCTCACAGAGCCCTCAGCCTTCCTCACCTCCTTCCTCACCTCCTTCCCCTCACAGAGCCCTCAGCCTTCCTCACCTCCTTCCTCAACTCCTCCTCCTCAGAGAGCCATCAGCCTTCCTCACCTCCTTCCCCTCATAGAGCCCTCAGTCTTCCTCACCTCCTTCCTCACCTCCTCCTCCTCACAGAGCCCTCAGCCTTCCTCACCTCCTTCCTCACCTCCCTCCCCTCACAGAGCCCTCAGCCTTCTCACCT
The DNA here is from genome assembly GCF_949987555.1 of Borostomias antarcticus. Lineage (NCBI taxonomy): Eukaryota > Metazoa > Chordata > Actinopteri > Stomiiformes > Stomiidae > Borostomias > Borostomias antarcticus. Next base: position 56,598,788 of record NC_140234.1, on the reverse strand, counting down.
CCTTCCTCACCTCCTCCTCCTCACAGAGCCCTCAGCCTTCCTCACCTCCTTCCTCACCTCCCTCCCTGGCCGTGGCCTGAAGCCACCCCCGCCTCCCCTCAATAGGAGTGCCCGCATGGCCCCATTCTCCTGCCTCCCAGTGTCGTGCATTTGGGTCTCTGCCCTAGAGGTAGTCCTAACATTTGTATTCTATTCTAATCCCTTTCTATACGCAGTGGTTATGCAGTCAAGGTCTCGTTCTGAATGTTATTGTAATGCCCTCTGGTTATAATAGAAGGAGCTGCTTAATCCAAAAATATACAATGCTTCCTGCAGTTGGGTCGTGTAGAGATAACGAACTCTGAACTAAACAAGCCAAGTGTGAAAGCATAGCCTGTAAATGCATATGCATATAAAAAAAAAATTGTCTGGACTTCCAGCCACCCAGAATGTTTTGAGTTTTTCCCAGAAAATGGGGCACCAATCAGGAGACTGCATTTTAACTGCTGTTTGTGTGTGTGTGTGTGTGTGTGTGTGTGTGTGTGTGTGTGTGTGTGTGTGTGTGTGTGTGTGTGTGTGTGCGTGTGTGTGTCTGTGTGTGTGTGTGTCTGTGTTTCGACACAGGGCGTGTGTGATGCGTGCAGTAATACTGGAATAGTAGTGTTTGTAGTTAGTGCGTGTTGCATGCTCCTTACTTTCTGCTTTCAGCTGCCGCCAGCTAGCCCTCTCTCTGGGGGGTAAAGAGGAGCCAGCTAGCCCTCTCTGTGGGGTGAGAAGAGGAGCCAGCTAGCCCTCTCTGTGGGAGGTAAAGAGGAGCCAGCTAGCCCTCTCTGTGGGGGGTAAAGAGGAGTCAGCTAGCCCTCTCTATGGGGGGTGAAGAGGAGTCAGCTAGCCCTCTCTGTGGGGGGTAAAGAGGAGTCAGCTAGCCCTCTCTGTGGGGGGTAAAGAGGAGTCAGCTAGCCCTCTCTGTGGGGGGGTGAAGAGGAGTCAGCTAGCCCTCTCTGTGGGGGGTAAAGAGGAGTCAGCTAGCCCTCTCTATGGGGGGTAAAGAGGAGTCAGCTAGCCCTCTCTGTGGGGGGTGAAGAGGAGTCAGCTAGCCCTCTCTGTGGGGGGTAAAGAGGAGTCAGCTAGCCCTCTCTATGGGGGGTAAAGAGGAGCCAGCTAGCCCTCTCTGTGGGGGGTGAGAAGAGGAGTCAGCTAGCCCTCTCTGTGGGGGGTGAAGAGGAGTCAGCTAGCCCTCTCTGTGGGGGGTAAAGAGGAGTCAGCTAGCCCTCTCTATGGGGGGTAAAGAGGAGCCAGCTAGCCCTCTCGTGGGGGGTGAGAAGAGGAGCCAGCTAGCCCTCCTTCTGCCGGTACACAGCCTCTCTACCACCAAGACTTCTGCAGCGCCTCCTCATGGCCACACACGGTAAGTGGGTACCCTGCGATCCCTGTCTAAACTATAGGGGATCTCGGAGCAGCAGTGGGGCCCAGAGGGAAGGCATGTGGACACACCCTGGCGTCTTCTCAACCACTGTCCCAGCTTTGGGCAACTAGCAAGGGCAGATAGGACCCAGCCATGGTGGGCGACCCATCTAGGAGAAGGTCACTCTGAACAAAAACCAGTCCAATGTTGAGGAAGTGGAGAGGTTCTACGAGGACCTTAGAGTAGCAATCTCTGCTGTTCCAGCGCACAACTACCTTTCAATTCTGGGAGATTTCAACGCAAAGCTCGGACCAGCGGATGCACGCTTCACATGCTTCGCAACAAACCGAAAGGGCGAACTTCTTACGACCCTTCAGACGGAACATGAGCTACTGGCTGCTAACACCCTGTTCCAGAAAAGAAGAGGAAAGACCGGGCTTCCATTATGTATGTATGTTTAGACAGCTAGACTACATACTGGAAAATCGCAAGTGGAGGAACTCAGTCACAAATGCAATGTGGGCTCAGACCACCGAGTGGTTTTCAAGAGGGTGAGGCTGAGCTTGAGGGTCCCCAAGCTAAACCTGAAGACCCGGCATGACTGGAAGACTTTCTCAGTAAGACCGGATCTCCAGGCTAGATACACAGTGGAGGTGAGAAATCGCTTCCAGCTGCTGGACGTGGAGGAAGGTCCTAAAGCAATGTACGATCGGTTTGTAGCAGCACATGTGGAGGCAACCAGGGAGTGTGTGCCAGTGGTGGAGAGGACCAGAGCTTCCCCAAGGTCCAGGCATCCGGAGGTTGTAGCGGCACGGGAAAGAGTTTTCGAAGGCTCGCTGATGTCTTGCCCAAGAGAAGACTATGGGGAGCCGGTTGGCAATGAATGAGGCAAAGCAACAGCTCTTCGATACCTACAGTATGATGAGATCAGAGAGGAGGAGCTGATGGAAAAGGTGCATAGGGTGGAGGCAGCCAAAGGGGAGCAATGACACAGTGAGGCCTGGAAGGTCCTTAACGAGATGAGTGGGCGAAAAAGGACAAAGGAAGGTCAAGTTGCAGGCAACAGCCCAGTGGAGAGGGTGAACACTTGGTTGGCTCACTTCAGGAACCTCCTAGGCACCCACCCGACAGTGGAACAAGCAGAGGAGGAGACACCTGTGGTCCTCGAAAATCTCAATATTGACGATGGCCCCTTTACAGCGGCAGAGCTCGCCAGGGTGTAATCCACTCTGAAGCAGGGAATGAGTGCTAGGCCAGACGGCATTCCCCCAGAGGTCTTTAAGAACTTCGACCTTGATGACATCACCTTGGACATCTGCAGCCTTATCCTAATGAAAAATACCAAGCCTAATATATGGTCTCTCTCCAGCATCATTCCAGTGCCTAAATCCAGGGATCTCTCAAAGCCGGACAACTACCACAGCATCAGCCTGATCTGTATCACACATGTGCAGTTATTGCAGAAATAGACTCAATAACAACAAATAAAGAAGAACAAGAGTATGCACTAGTGGCATTTCTCAACGGAAAATATGTTTTCGCTGTTCTTCCGAATGCATTTGGCAAAAGTTTGATCTATGTCCTGTTATGCTGATTGGCTGAAGGAGTTGTCTGTCAAGGCAAGTACTCCCGCCCACTGAAATCATTGTGGGTGGCTGGAAGTCCAGACTCTATCATGACATCTTTTTTTTTCGCGATGAGTCTGGCTTCCAGGCTAGTGAAAGCACCCTAAAAGGAACATATTGACTACAATAGCCATGCACTGTTGTACTTTTTTTCCTATGCAGCTTCCTATATGAAAATGCATTTTTGACGGCATGGCCCCTTTAAGGAACCCTACACACACACAATTTCACAGACCGCTCATCCACCAATCAACGTTGCCATAGCCGCCTATTGTACATAATTCTGTTGGAATACCGAAAAGGAACCCTATACACCCACAGCGCCCTCTGCAGGCCAGCCAGTATACTAAGTTCTACTGGTGTTTCACTGCAGCTTGGCAAGTCCCGTGAGAGGGTGTGTGATCCAACATGGTGGAATGGAATATAAGAGACAGGTTAGTCTCACTAAGAGACAGGTTAGTTTTGTTATTATTTATATTTAGTAAGTTTATTAACTACGCCACAGGGCAAAAAACACTCAACACTGCACTGCCTTAGGTCCTGAGCAATACACCTGGCGAATGCATAACTTCATACATCGCCCCGTTCTAGAGATAATCATGCCCCAGACAGACAGAGACACTGAATGACACTGAATGTGTCACTACAGAGATTTAACCCGGTGCGCCTGTGCTGAACAGATCGGTGAGCCGGTATGGGTCGGTTAATCTGACGCACCAGATTGTTTGTTTGTTGCACAGAAGGCGTTGTTAAACTGTTTGGAAAAGGCCAGGTACTTTCAAAAATACTTGGCAGGTGATTGGACGAACCATTTGTGTATCACCGTCTGAGCAACAGAATGTGAGCTCGCAAGATCAGGATGGTCTCACAAGGACACAGACCGGGTACTGACAGGGACAACATGGCAAGGTTGGAAAGAAGAGAAACACCAGATACAGAGATACCAAAAAGAAGACACTAGATAAGGGGAGGGGGGGGGGGGTAGCAGCATAAAAATATCAGGGACTAATGGTGCGTGGTTGGAGCTGGCAAGTCGCAAGTGGCAAAATACCTACCTCCGACCTGTGTGCATTCGAGCTATAGCGAATGATATCATGATGATATGATATGATATTGACGCCAGCCGGCAACTGGGGGCTGAGAAACATATCCGAATTTGCGACGAGGAAGTGCGAGTTCATGCGGCGTTTTATTTAATCATTCCTAGTAGCAAGTTGCAATTTGCCACCTCCCAGTTATAAACGAATGCACCATAAGTGCATCCATATGTACAGAACTATACAAGTACATAAGTTTAGGAGTACACAATATATCTCTACAAGATATGTACCTGCATACAATCAGTCTGTATAAATATATATAACCGGGGAAAGGAGGCCTCCCACCACCATCATCATCTCAACCTCCTCCCCCTTGATGGTGATGGCTCTTTCTGAAGTCCACCACCAGTTCCTTGGTCCTGCTGATGTTGAGTTGGACTCCGACCATTCAACGAATCTCCTGACCACGTCCCTGTACTCTTCCTCATCGTCCACCCGGTGCAGCCCACAATAGAGGAGTTATCTGAGAACTTCTGGAGGTGGCACACACAGAGTTGTGGCTTAAGTCAGAGGTGTAGAGGCAGCCCTGCAGGCAGACCTACTGTGACCTGCCAGTGAGGTAGTCTGTGATAAGATAGCCATTTGTAGCAAAATTGCTAGCAGTGTTGGTGTAATTCAACATGCTTGTTGTGACGTGGCTGAAATTTGCTTGTTCATTTTTTAGACAATCGCGACCAGACCTGCTTGTTCATTTTTCAGGCAAGCGTTACGATCAGATCCGCGCGAGGAAAGCCAATCCAAATTTCCCTTCGCATTCGGAGGAAACGTCACTTTATGCTCTCATTATGAAGTAGGCAACCATATAACTCCAGTAAGCAGCACTGTCATCCGCGAACCACAGCTGTCCTCCGGTTCTGACGGGGCTTGGGGGATGGAGACAAGCTGGTGTTCAATCCCACTGGGGTTCAACCTTGTGGCTGCCAGAGAGTTTGGGTGTTGCAGAGATGGCTTGGATCCTTGCTCATGGTGATGAGGATGCAGCCCTACCTGAAACTTTAGAAACCCAAATATACGTAGCCCGTAGTTTGACCACGAGCGTATCCTGTAGTCAGATAGTACAGGATACTTAGCGTTGGTGAGAATGCGACCGGGATACGATTCCTGTCAGGCATTCTGCAGGGATAGGGCAGGGTACTTGGTAAAGTGGTAAACTGTGGGTGCATTAAGTAACTGAGCGCTCACGTTTAAAATGCTCACTGTGAGCGCTGAGCGCATTTTAAAAACATCTAATGTTCTGCTCATTCTGAGCACTGATCAACTGTCATATGTCAAAAACATTCACTGAAAATGGCTAAGGATTAGGAGGTATTAGGTGCGTTATTCAATGTTTTGGTGGAGGAGGCAGTGGCCGATGATGATTTTATTAATGTACTAGGGGCAGATAATATCCAGGAGGAACAGGAGGTGGTGTTGCTTGCTGTAAATAACGTTAACAGGCAAACAGCGATAATTTCCTCTTCGGTCACTAAAACGGATGTCTTTAGTGTGCCATCAGCACTGGAGATGTATACGAGCATCCTTTTGGGACCCATCTTCTGCTTTTGCTCAGACTGATGGTAGTTTAGAAGTGTTCACTTGCGCTCTGAGCAGATCAGTCTGAGCGTAACCGAGCAACCCGTTAAGTGCGTTATACGCCCTGAGCGAAGCTGAGCCGCTCAGTTACTTAACGCACCCAATAGAGGCTTATTCTTTCAAAGTAATCTGAGGTATGCATACAACCACATAGTGGTGAAGGATGGAATCCCGCTGAGGCTGGGTAGACTTAACTCAGATGGACTGTGTCATGCTGATACTGTATTATGTAGAGTAATGTAGCAACAACACTTAGACTGCCGAATCTGCTCAGAGAACACAAGTGTAGGTGTAAACAAATTTACATAAAAACGATTGTGCGCCCTTGCTCTCCTCCGTACTCTTTTCTGTCATTGAAACAGTTTCCCAGAGAGAACACATCAACTGCATTACAGATGCACTCTAACCATGCTTTCACCGTGCCATTTTTCACCTGATACGGTTATTGTTCTCATGCTCACTCTTTGATAAAGATGTACTGCCATCTTTGTATTTTACCCACGTTCTGAGTGCAGAGAAGGTGGGGAAGCCATCGCAGCTGTGTCCCCGAGGAGTATCGGAGCAGGTTACAGAACCCCAAGGGAACAACTGTCTTCTTGGGTGGCAAAGGAAACAAATGTGTCTGTCAGATACTGCTTGTATCACCTCCTTCTCATCTTGGCTATAACAAAAGGCTGTGTCACCAAAGGAAAATGTGTTTAATGTAAATGCACAAACATCATTAAGCAGTCCAGTCGAGTGCAGACTGCAGTCAAGTTCGGTGAAGTGTGACAGGAAGTCAAGTCGACGTGTCAATGGAATCCTCTACAATTGATCCTCGAGATCAATTGCGGAAAGAGTGAAATCCCAGTAGAAATAGTGGGACTGTTCAGTGGAAAATGAGGCGAGCAAGCAAAACTGATTATTTGACAATACTGCTTAGCATGTTAGTTCACGCCAAGCCACGCCATGAGGATTATGATAACTCTTTGAGGTTCAGAGACCAATCCCGTAGGGGTCTGGTAACAGTCGTGCGTGGGAGCTAGCGGCAAGGCCAGGATATAGTGCCTGCTCCCGTAGGAAGTCAGTCAGAGGAGTCAGAGCTCTGAAATCATCCAGTCAGTTTTAGAGGTGAACCGAGATGGTGTCGGGGGGGGTGGGCAGAGTCCCTGAGAGTCCGCCCGTCTCTTCGCTCCGTCAACCCCCCCCCCCCCCCCCCCCCCTCATCTCTGCCTCCGCCGGCCTGAGCAGCGCTCACGCCCCAGGCTGGGCATCCCATCCACGCCCCTCCCGGCTCTCCTCATGCATATTTCAAGTGTCTTCATGCACAGCGCGTCCCACTCACTTCACCCATGGCTGTTATGAAACCTTTACCATATTCCATGCACCTGGGGAGACGCGGAATAGACGAAAAACTCCCCCGACGTTCCTTTGAGAGAGCGCTTTCATGGATGGCAGTGGCAAACACTTTTCAGGAAAGGATGGAGAGTGGTATAAGAAGGTTGGTAGATCTTGTACAGAGGAGATTAGTATGCCAGGGGCAGACGCTCTGGGGATCTGCACGGGAGCAGGGGGGCATATTTAATAGTAGCATCTCATGCATTGGCATTCACCGAGAGCGCCGGTTACGAAGGCGCTCCAGGTCTTATTAATCCACACATCTAAATTTCAATGTCGGTTTCTCTTTCCCTGGGCCTGCAAAGGGATATTCACCCCAGGAGGAGAATAGGAGATGAGAGACCGAGGGGGAACACTGAGGAATGGAAAAGGCTTTTTTTTTTCAGAATTGAGAATCCTTGTCACACTGTGTAAGACTGCCTTCCTGCAGGTGTGTGTGTGTGTGTGTGTGTGTGTTGTGTCGACGCAGGCTTTTAGAATGCTGATGAAGTCCTGATTCCCATATGACGAGTCGACGGTTGCCATGGCCGCGGCTCTAGTGATCCCGGTCATAGTTCTGATTTTCGGGGTAAATAACATGGCGAACAGGCTTTTCTGATATGGATTTGTGTTGGATTCCTGTGTGATAATCAGCCAGGTAGACATGAACTTGCATTACAAAAGCAGCCACATGGATCCAGCTGGAGCAGGATAGATGGGAATACCAAACACTGGATGAATATGAACTAGGCTCTTAGTGTTCAAGGTACAAGAGCTGCGTTGAATACTAATTTTTTTTTTTTTTTTTAAGTGTGCTCTAGAAGTCAACGATCAGATTTATTATTGTGAATACACTGTATTTGTTTATGTTTCAACATACAATTCAATTCAACTTTGGAAATGTGCTCCTCACTCAAGTCAATTATATCTATGCGCTAACACCATCTCTCCTCATGGCCTCAATGAAGAGTTTGACATCAAACCATTTTTTATAAATTGTATTTCACTAGCCAGTTCTGATTTTGCATTGTTTCCATCATTACTTTTAGGGCTGTGGGCTAATGTTTTTACAGTATGACCATTACTACTACCTCCTATATGTACTGTATGCCTTTAGTGTGCATGATACACGTTTTTAGGATATGAGATGTCTAATAGGTTTGGACTCTTTAAGACTTTGACCCTACTCGGGTCCAACCCACTTCCCTCCTGTATACATTTCCCAGCCCTTCTCACATGTTTGGTATTGCACCTGACGAAGGCCACATCGGCCGAAACGTTGTGCCATTAAATTCACCCTTGGGAGCATTAAGACCGTGTGCGGACTTCTATTCTTTACTCACGTCATGTTTTAGTCGGGCGTCTGTAACTATCCGTTTGAATGTGCATGCCTCACCCTATCACTCCTCACTCAAGTCACCACGTTAGACATTTGTACGCCATGTCTTTGTGCTTCGTAGCATTTAGTTAACACACACACACGTACACACAGACATACACCAGCCCACTTCCGGCTTTAGGCCTGGGCCATAGCAAACACACACCAGTATTTGCCATGTCTCTCCTATGATGCTTTTTTAGCCTCTCTTACTCTGAAATGTAATTTAATGTAATGTATTGCTTTATAAATGTTCTTAGCCGGTAGACAAACATACTCCAGGAGCTTGCTCGATCGCCTTGTTGAGAGGGGTCAGGGAAGAATTTTTACAGCTCACTTATCTGGCCCCCATGTGATTACTGTTTTTTTGCTTCCCTCTGCAATATGTAGAGGTGGGTCATATGCCCACCTCCCTTGTTCTCTGTAAAGCGCATTGTGTTTCCTCTGGGTATGAAATGCGCTATACAAATAAAGCTTTGATTGATTGATTGATTGATTGATTGATTGATTGATTGATTGATTGATTTGTCTGCGAGTTAGAAATGAGGCGTAGCTACACTGACGACTTATGTCCCTGTTTGGAGTGGCCACAGCAGAGGGCACAAATGATTTCTTGTATCTGTTCTTCCTGGCTAGAGGGACTTAGAGTCTCCTGCCAGATGGCAACGGCTGGTATGATGGGTGAAGGAGGTGGATGGGGTCATTATAGATCTGGGTTGGGTTTTTTGTTATGGACTGACTGCATAGGTTCTGGAGCTGCCGTTGTTGGTCTCCTGGTATGGGAACCGCTCAGTTCTATAGAATGTTCCTGAGTAATGGCTTGTTTATGAATAGTATACTGTAGATAGTGTCGGCTTTAGATCAATCATTGCAAAATACTAAATACTGATGATTAACAAACAGTTTCTTAAGACATGTATTAAGCATCGAGTTTATAGACCTCTGGGCTCAGACATTTCATTGTAGACTATGTCAATCCAAGAATGTTTTTTTTTCTGTATCATATCTATTCTCAAATGTGTTATGTTGTTGTGTATTTATAATGTATGTGTTAATGTATGTTCCCTCTTAAACAACTACAGTATTATATTTTTATTTTGCTACTCTTGCACTTATGCTTTAGCACTAGATTATGCTCTAAGACACTTGTTTAGAAAGGAGATGCACTTGTGTTATGTGCTAACATTTATGAATTCACAATGGAGTAAGGTTATTCATAATGATCCATACTGTAAATAGTGAGCAGATCATAATCACATACCTTATACATAATTAGTAAATCATTCAAACTGGTTTAGTCATTTATAAATGATTCATTAAATGTGAGCAGACCATTTATAAATGATCTTATAAACCATTAGAAAACAATTTGAAACATGTTTATAAATAACATTAACACTCATTTAGAAATAGCTTACTAACATTTATACATGTAATAATGATTTGTAAATGTTGAGCAGACAGTGAACAGATGGTTTATAAATGGTTTATTGGTAAACGGTAACCGAGGCCCTGTGGGCAGTGGGAGAGGGAGCGGTCATAGCCAAGCCAGAGGCAACACCATGGTTCATCAACATGTCACAGAGAAGAGCCACAGAGTGCATATGCTTTGACCCTGGTTCACTGAACAAAGCTCTATTTAGATCACACTACCAGATGCCTACAGTAGAAGAAATATTGCCAGACATAGAAAATGCAAAAATATTCTTGGTTCTGGATGTGAAAGATGGGTATTGGCGTGGTAAATGGTAAATGGACTGCACTTATATAACACTTTACAATGGCCTCCCATTCACCCATTCACACACACTAATGGCGGCAGCTGCCATGCAAGGTGTTGGCCTGCTCATTGGGAGCAATTTGGGGTTCAGTGACCCAAGGACACTTTGAGGGTCATGTTGGCAGGAGGAGCCGGGATTCGAACCGCCGACCCTACGATCGCCGGACGACCCGCTCTACCCCCTGAGCCACAGCTCGGCACAGAATGTACTGTATATGAGGGAAGTAGTTATCTAACCGCGTTCTGGACCCCTGAAGGATGGAGCAGATGGCTGAGAATGCCATTTGGAATGAAGCCAGCAGCTGAAGAACACCAGAGGAGGCAGCATGAGGCGCTGCAGGGTCTAAAGAGGAACTCATGTGACAGCAGATGACATTTCGGTGAGTGAATGTGGAGACACCAATGATGAAACAACGGCAGAACATGACAGAAATACTGAAGCCCTGCCGCACAGGGCCAGAGAGGTCACCCTGAAAGTCAAGTTGAGACTCCGCAGTGTGACATCATAAATGGGTCATCGCCTCACAATGGAGGCCGCCTGCATCCGGACCATGAGAACATCTCAGCCAATCGGAACACAGACGTCAAGTCGCTCCAATAGGATTCCGTGCTCGTAGGGTGCAGTCCTCAGCAGGGCGGAGCCTTGCAGGGGCACGTGACCTCCAGGACGCGCCGATATCCCGATGCGGATGACCTCCGGGGCGCACTCGCCTTTCGCTTTTCGCGAAGGAATGCGATTCATGTCGCGCATTGGAAGATAACAATGGAAATTGGAATTTATCGTCATCATATCCCTATCTTGGCACAAGTCAGCACTTGTATGTTTGCCGTTTTGATATAAACATGACCGATATAAACCCTTTTCTTCAGTCTCTTGCGTGAGTCCATGTTCGTACATTCCTAGTCTAGTTGTAATTTGTATTAAAGATTTGTTTAAGTTTGTTTATGGTCTTATTATAGCTGGTAGGAGAGCACTGACCATACTAGTTGATAGTCTCCATTTGATTTTTATAGTCCTGCTATATATAGGAATTGTCTTGCTTGTTACACTGTAAATATTGCTCTAGCATGTTCTGTGACTAAAAAATGCCTATATTTACAATATAAATCTTAAAAAGACAGTTGGCTGCATGAAACTCGATTATCTAGACATAGTTTAAAAGTGTCCAATTATACATTCCTACAGTGCTCATGCGCATCTCTAGCAAACACGGTGCACACTCAAGTGCACGGCCAGGCCAAAGTCTACGCCACGGTCCTCACACCACCAGGACTGGAGCAGGTGGATCACACCTGTGACATCAATGTCTCCACTCCAGATGCAGGAGTCCATCAAAGCTCACTCAGCACAAGTTTTTCAGGTAACCTGATGCGCCAGATGGTTTGCTTTGCACTTCACCATCTGGGAACTCTCCCTTGGAAACTTCAACGGTCTCAGAACAAAATGCCTTTGGTGCAATTGGATAGACATCAGAGCCCTGTACTATGAAACAGGATTACGGGGTTAGTGCGATAACTTCAGGTTCAAGCCTGGTTTATCCGTATCACGCAGGTGCATTTCCCCGCGCTATCCCTACTAACACAGTACGTAAAACTGACGGGACACATTGGTGTAATTGTGGTAACTTTGCGACGTCACCAGCAGCGGACCTAGCTGACACCTAGCTGACACTTGCCTTTTCAGTCGCAAAATAACCAAAATAACCCTCCTCAAGGACACTGTAAGGGAACGTAGCCGCCACTGCTGCTTAAATCCGTAACTACGATGTAATTAAATAACGTGACAATGTGGTTACATCACAGTCCCAATCTGACTTTATTGGAAATGTGTCACAGTGGGTCAGAACATTTGTAAATTACTTAGGTTTTAAAATAAATTTTGAAGTCATACAGTTACAGAATTGTAATAATGAGGAGAAATCCTGCATGTCTGTTTTGTGTGTAATTTCTCATTTACAGTTAATATTAACACTAAAGATTTGCAGTCTAGGCCTAATAAAAATAATGATAAAAAATATGCCTATGAATAAACTCCTAATTTTGCAACCTAAATGTGAGCAATGAACGCTGAGCAGTGAACGTAGAATGCAAGGCATTGGGCTACTTTCTTAGGTGACACAATTGAAGAACTAGACAAACAAGTTACACACTCTGTGCCAGTAGGTGGCTGTATGCACATTAAAGTTGTTTGCGATCCGCCACTAAACCCAGCGAAGAAGAAGAAGAACGAGGACGGGTTAAACTTCCGCCCCGTTTGAAACAGAAGCGATTGAGAAAGACCAACACGCTGTCTTTGTCCCTGCGACAACACAGATCCTGTAAGTATCTCAATTTCAATGTATACATTAGTATGTATACATACATACTATGTATTTTGGTATCGTCCCAGATAAAACACCAACGTTATGTGCAAGCTACCCTTTTGTAATGATTATCTATATGCAGATGCTCTCTTTCCAATGTTGGCTAACTAGCTAGCCAGCTAACGTGATTAGCCTTTTTCGGGCAATGGTGGAGTCTTCTCAAGTCTAGCAGGCTCGCGCGAGCTCCTGCACGTTCGTACTGTTTCATCGCTTGGAATAAAATCCGATAATTAGCTTACTCATTGATTTCGCATTAACCCACGACACCGTTAGTATGTGTTTGTTTTTAGGCATTCATTTTTCCGAAGTTAACGTTAACAGAATACTAGAAGCCCCAACAACGGAGCTAGGCTAGCTAGCAGGATTTGTTATAGCAGCCATCTTGGCTCATTTGGTTACAGCAGCCATCTTGGTGGATTTCATGTTACTCTTAACTGTTGAAATGGTTGCTCATTCTGTCAAACGGGTAAAGAATTGTGTACTACGTTTTCACTCACATACAAATCCAAATTTTGCATAATAGGTACTCATGATGTGGACTACTAATAGAGGCGCTAAGACGGGGACAGGCGTGGCCAGGGGCAGTCCTGGGACAGCACCACAGGCTCTGTGAGTCTTGTTCAGTTGAATGCCCTCATGAGTATTAACAGAAGAGCACCATATACATATGCACACATACACTCTAACATGTCGCTCTCTCCTCAGCTCAGCCCAATGGTCTCTGATGGTTCTGTCTGGCCAGCCCTTAGGTGGAGAAACACCTGATCATCAATAAAGGCAGGCACACGTAAGTACAAATGCACATACGTTTCCATAGACGGGATAAACAAATGGGGATATTGATATTGAGTTAATGTTAGCGGTAGACATGTGAGATTCATAAGACGCATCACTGACGCCAGTGACGCCACAATATCAGGGAAATTGAGCAATTGCTTCCCTGTAGTGCAAACTTGCAAGATTCGCTCAGTTATTAACCCTTCTTGCCTTTTTTGTTGTTGGTTTTCTCTCTCCTCCTTCCTCTCTGTGCAGTTCTCCTGTGTGCTGAGCCGCTATCCCATGTATTGCCACTGCTGACAGGGTAGAGCTCAGCCCCATGCAGAAGTGAGTGATGAGGAGAGGGAAGATCATTTTCCCGTTTTTTTTCCCTCCAGTTTTAGGAACCGTCTCAAGAATGTGTTCCCCACTTTTATGCCTTTAAATCAGGGTTGGAGTATTCCAGGTGTGTGGCCATGGCCATGAACACCAGTAGAGGAGGGAACCAAGTGTCTCATTCTCTCTCCACAGTTGTGTGGTTGTAACCCCCCACTAGCTACATATTCATTCAATCTTTATTTAACCTCGTGAATCAATTGAGAGTAAGCTCTCATTTACAATGACGTATAATCACTCTATATTTGAACTTGTACTACAGGTGAGATAATCCTTTTTAATGGTCTCTCTCATTCGCTCTCCTAGCTGTGATGTTAGAGTTGTGCAAGACTTGGGTGTTCTCCTGCTCTGAGTGCCCATTCTCCTATACCTCCCAGATCTACCTCCACAAGCACATCAAGAGGAGCCATGACAACCTCTGTCTCTGCTGAGGAACACACAGAGCATTATGAAGTAGCCAGTGCCTTGGCGAAGGTGTTTGAGCAGCAGTCATCAATGGATTAACTCCCAAGACACAAGGAAGAGACAGCGCAACACACGCTATGACTCCAGTGACGAAGGTAATTTAATAAAGTGCTTCATGCCATGTGCATTGAAACCATTCCCTTTTTGGTTAAAAGGTGCAGTTATGGCCTGTAAGCCAAGCACCACTGTGACGGAGGTGTCTGCCCAGCTGCAGGAGATGCTGAAACATGCCCCTGCTCGATGCAATGCGATGTATGTGATGTCAGGCAGTTAATTTGCACGCTTCCAATGAACGTATGCAACTTGCTTTTACAGCCATTTCATTATGTCCTTAGGCATCTGCTCCAGCCCAGCTGACCTCCCCAGCCCAGCCCCTGACCGCAGCTCCAGCCCTGACCACAGTGGAGTATTCAGATGAGGATGACCTCTTCTGCCCAGACCCTCGATTCAGATGTGGGTGACCCCCAGCCCGTCTCCCTAAACCTGCCTTTCCAGCCTGCCAGGATGGATGCCTTTTTTGTAAATAGTTTTTGTAAATTTTAACCTTTTTTTTGTGGGATACAACGGTCTGTTCCCGGTCTGCCTGCCACAGAATGCGCACTGTTTCATTTTTGTTTTTAGAACTTTTGCAATTGTCAGATAATGGGTTGCTAGCCAGAGCTTGTACATGCTTTTTTTTGCTTTTCTGGCTATGCGTAATGTGACAGACCGTAAACCTCATCCTTGTAAATATGTATACTTTTAATTTGTAATGTACTTTGTGTAATAAAATGTTCTAAACTGTTAATGGTGTTCAGTCTTATATTGGTTTGTATCATAATGCTTGCTGCTATATCCCCATATAGCATTAATTCGTTTTTGTACTGGTAAATGCTAAATATAGCCAGTGGTACTGCAAATGCTAAATATAGCCAGTGGTCAGTAAGTGACCATATTTGCACCGTGCGAAAAAGACGTGCAGACCAAGTCATATAAATACCTGTAAATCTAGTGTCAGCCAAGTGAGTTTATTACGGAAGTTCCTGCCCACGTTTTTTGCACGCGGCCGCACCATATTTGCACCGTGCGAAAAAGACGTGCAGACCAAGTCATATAAATACCTGTTAATCTAGTGTCAGCCAAGTGAGTTTATAACGGAGGTTCCTGCCCACGTGATCACGTGCGTTCTTTGCACGCGGCCGCAACTTCGGAATGACGTGTCGTTCTAACGTAGCGTCTACTAAACGGCAGATCTCGCGTTTCTGTAAATGGCCGCGTAATTTCCGCACGCGGCGCAGATGAATCGTCACCTATAGCGGCCGTATGTAGAACGTTTGCGCAACCTGCGTGTGTTAGTAGGGATATCGCCATGGTAGCCTAATTTATGCTGCCGAGCTAACCTGCTCCGGGTCAGGTTAAGTTCCAGATTATGGATCAAAACGTATTAAGCACTGCCCGCTGACTGATCAATTCACTTGGCAAATGGCATTGGACGTTAAGATCCCATATGTACGGAAGTCCTAAGCTACGGAAGCCCTAAGCGGCCATGCAATCATACATTTTTTCCCCACCGTTTTCTCGTGATAACGAGATAATTTTTTCGAGATAACCAAACTTTGTTTTCTCGTGATAACGAGATAATTTTCTCGAGATCGCGAGATAACAAAACACGGGCTTATAAATAGCCTAATTGTAGGACAGCGTGTGACATTTCTATTCAATCAAGGCCGGACACAGACTGAAATAGTTGTGTGCCTTGCCGTTACGAGTTACAGATAATCTGCATATTAGTGTGCGTCATCAAAGAATATTGTTAGCAAGGCTTTAGCTTTATCGGTGGCGCAATCAAAGCGAGCCTGATATTGTTGTAAACTAGCTGACCAGCTACAGGGAGCTGGGCGACTCCATGGGTACCGGATGATGACTGAGAGATGCAGATCAGCAGGATTGCGGGTCACTAGACATCTGGTGTATGAGGTGCAATCCTCCTCCTCTATAAGAGAAGCTATTCTTCTCTCACCTTCTCTCCCTGTCTCACATGTCTAAATCACCACCCCAGACGCTCTGTATCTCCAGGTTGTTTGGGACCATAGTCATGCTGATACTGTGACTTCTTGCCAGCTTCATCAAACTCAACCTTCCTCCCTTACAATGTCAAGTTCTACAGCTACAGGGGTGTGTGTTTGTACTGCTGTTAAGCCACTGTTCTTTTAGCTCTCTGGTTTGAAAGTCCTTTTGTAGCTGATTGAAGTGTGTACCATTATTGTGTTGGAATGTGCTGTGACTATGCCATTGTAATACTGGTAATAAAAAATAAAATAAGAACTCTCCAACTTGCTTTGGATTTCTTGTTAGCAATAGTGCTTACTGTCTGACAAGAACCTGAACTGAGATTCTCAAGTGAAACTAAGAAGCAAGCTATTTGGTGTTCCCATTTGTATGAAACTGCAAACGGCAATGACTCTGCTCCAGAAAAATGAATCCTTATCCACCAGACGCTCATCCTCCAGACACTGAAGGTAGTATCCCTCTCCCCTGTTCTCATTACTCCTTGCTTGTAATAGTTAGGAATTGATAAAAGTGGCATCTGAACTCATCCTGCATCTACTGTCATCAGCAGTGAAATCTAATGACTATGAATCCACTAAATACTTGAATGCGAATTTCACATTTTCATTGTCAAGTATGTCAAACATGTCAAGTATATGCAGACTAATCACTCCTTTATTCATCTTAGAACATATACTGTACATGTAAATCAAAGAAAGGCATTTTAGTAAATCAGCACAACAGTCAAATAGCCTACTCATTTTCAAAAACAGAGTATATCAAAAAGGTGAACATATCACTAAAACTATGATAGCGTATTACGCAAAACATTTAAATAATTCCTACATTAGCATGTACATACTGTAAATGCCCAGGTTCATTGCTAAATATAAATGCAGTTAAATTACATTAATGACCATTCTAAGGTCTTTACTTCATCACATGCCCTGTTTGTATTTACTTATCACATTTGTTTGTCTTTACTTGTTTGCCTTTATTTTATCACGTCTGTCTTTATCACATTTATAACCTGTTTTTATTAACTTTATCACATACTCTGTTTTTATACACTTTATCCAACAGACTACCCTCTTTTTTGACTTTATGATTACATACCGTGTTCTTTTATTTTGTTTTCTCTTTATCACACAGATGACCCTGTTTACTTTACTCTATATCCATCACCCAAATCCCACTGTGCAACACTGACAGAAACTCTGACCTGAATTCTGAAAGAGCTCTATAGTTGCATGCAGGTTCCAGTGCACAACTGCAGGTGTGGGACACAGGCCGTCTGGAGAACTCTGACATGTCCGTGAATGTAACCTTGATGGCCTTCGACAGAAAAAGGTCTGATCCTGTGCAGAACCTAAAGAACAGTCCAATCTCCTTCTGGTCATTGCACATTGAACAGTCCAATCTCCTTCTGGTCACTGGATAATGCAAGCCACAAAACTATTTCAGCCCAGTGTCAGGCCTTGATTGAATAGAAATGTCACACGCTGACTGATATTCCCTGAATATCACTGGACTGGACTGAATCGTGTTTCCTGCAATTAGGCTATTATTATATAGCCTAATATTGGCATATGCTAATTGCCAATATCCCATTATCACGAGAAAACAAATTAAATTATCTTGTTATCACGAGAAAACGGAGGGGGGGGGGGGGGGAGAGTATGAATGTATGGCCAATTAGGGCTTCCGTAGTAATGTACTAGGGACAAAACTAACTTTTTGGCTTCCCTAGCCCCTTAGTAACAGTCCCGAAAGGAGCCAGGCTTACCAGTGAACTAGCTGGTAAATTACCAGACAATCAGATTTTTTAGCAGCCAGCCATTGGCTAGTAAATAGCTAGAGTTAATTGTGGGCCATTGCCACACCTGCTCCTCATTTTCTTCGAATATATAACAGTAGCAGAGCAGCAGCAACACTGCTAGGCTAGACCAGAATAGATAACGTTAGTAGTAGTGCTAGTGCTAATTGCCAAGTTAACGTGCTAACGTTAGCACTACTAGTACTGACGTTATCTGGCTGGCCTAGACAAACAGTGTTAACGCTAGCTAGCTCACAAACGTAGATAAACAGCATGACCCGATTTGCTTGGCGGGGAGGTGGGTATAGATAATGCTAGCTAGCTGTACCTATATGCTAGCTGGCGCTAGCCAGCCATCACCCATATTCATATTCAACGCTTTTAGCTATATTGTCCTTACCGTTTCAACTACTCACTCCTCCTGCTCACTCTGTCCCTCCTCGGCCTTGTCTCTGTCCCTCCTCGGCCTTGTCTCTGTCCCTCCTCGGCCTTGTCTCTGTCCCTCCTCGGCCTTGTCTCTGTCCCTCCTCGGCCTTGTCTCTGTCCCTCCTCGGCCTTGTCTCTGTCCCTCCTCGGCCTTGTCTCTGTCCCTCCTCGGCTTCCCTGTCCTGCTCCTGGTCACCATGGCCACCAGTCACCTCTCAAGTTCGTGTTCATGATGATGTTGACGCAGCCCCTGCAGCAAACATATCTGTGATTTTGTTTACGCTTATCTTTATCCATCCTTCTCCATCCAGACTTTTGGCTCTCTAACGGCCCATGCATCTGACACGTGACACTGCCATAGGAAGGGGTGGGGCCTACATATGATTGGGCCAATCCAGTGTCAGTATAGACAATTAACTAATGGGCCGCTGTCCCTGCTTTATGGGCCATTTATGGGCAGTTCGTTGGCCAATAATAATAATAATAATCATTTTCATTCCGCGTTCGTCTTCTTCACTGTGCTTCACGGGTCTCAGTCTGCCCCGTCAGTCTCCACCATTTGTAAAAACTAGGCAGGGAGGTTAGGGTGGAGTAGGCTACAGCCAGTGAGGTTGAGGCGGTCAGCTCTTATGCGCCTTGTGTAACAGTAGTACTCGTGACTGTTGCGTTGTGTCTTGTTGAAAAAGAAGCTGGCCAGGTCGTCTCATGTTGGCATACCTCTGTCTCTGGCCATTTATTCACACCTGGAGAACAGCAGTGTCTAGCCGTTAGCGAGCCTCGTGGCTACGGTCCAGCACACACACAGCAACGTGGCTAGCCTGGTCAGATCACATATCGTCTGCCTCAGAACAACAATCTTTACAGAATACATCATAAAAATACAATTTGTGAACCATGTACCTGGAGAACAGCAGTCTAGCCGTTAGCGACCCTCGTGGCTACGGTCCAGCACACACACAGCAACGTGGCTAGCTACATGGGAGAACAGTACTATTAGCCTAGCTATAAGTTATAGCTAGGCTTATAGTACTGTTCTCCCATGTTATAGTATATATGTTATAGTATAGTATATGTCCCGTGTTATAGTATAACAGCAATACGCTAAACTCCCTAAACACTGTCATAGACATAGTACTGTACATAGTTGGAATCTTCCCAAAAGACAGGATATACATAGTTTAAGTGAAACAGAACATTTTTATGTTGGACATGGATCGAAATCATCTTTCCTAATGTGAAATTATAATATTTTATCAAGCGCTTGTGCGACCTGCGACTCACCCTGGTCAGATCACATATCGTCTGCTCCAGAACAGGGTTCACGGCAAGGGAATCATAATACATTTCGTTACACTTGGTGCATTTACTAAGGTAGAACGAAGAGGAAAAAGTAAACAAAATTGTTGTGTTTGTGGCCTAACTACACAACTATACATTAATCAAACACTTGAGAAGAGCACTCAGTTTAACCATGTTTAATGGTCGAGACTCAGGGTGAACAGGCAGAGAGAGCGATCAATCCGCGCCTCCTTGCGCATGCAACAGCATGTTACTATATAACATAAAGTAGTCCCTTATTATGTAGGCTAGACACTACAAAAATGTTGGTGGACTTGATCCGTCGGCCTCCCGGGCTCCTTCAGCTGAGCTGTGTGGGGTCCGGGGCGGGGTATGGCTTATTCCTGGAAGCAGACAGCTTGGCGTGGTGGCTCATTAGCAGATCAGCACCAGCAGGTGTCACAGCCGTCTTCATTAGGGAATCAACCATCCCGTCTACTCTCTCCCCGCGCTGTCCATGGTCTGAACAGGGGTTGTCCGCACTATAACCTGTCTGTGCTGTATATACAGGCTATTGGGAATAATATGATATCTGCTGATCGTAGGCTACTCTTGCACAAGAATGATGATCGTTCACCGAATGAGAACAGTAAGGCTGGTGAGACAGGACTGTTTGTGATCGTGCTTACCCTACCCACATTCGCATATCTCTGTCTTTGTCCTTACTGGAGTGATATTCAATGGCTCAAATAATATCCTGCTGTACTAACTTTATTCTGTCTTGTGGATTTTGGACTGATTGTTTTTGTGTTTGAGGCTTCTTCGGAGGGTAGCGCCGAAGACACTACCTTGTGTGGCTGCTGAGAAGAGAACAGGCCTATCAGTATGGGTGTCGCTGTGTGCATCTTGTTTTTGATGAAGCGCAGCCGTTTGACCGAGCACTAGCCGTAGGAGACTGTGAAATCTACTACACAGTGTGCCAGTACTTTCCAATACTTTAAGGATTATCATTGTCTTATCATGTTTATACTAGTTTATATAAAGGTGCAGTTCTATTGTATCCCTTCCTCAGAGATTCTTATTAGTCTGTGTATCAATCAATCAATCAATCAATCAAAGCTTTATTTGTATGGGGCATTTCATACCCAGAGGCAACACAATGCGCTTTACAGAGAACAAGGGAGGTGGACATACGACCCACCCCTACATACTCCAGAGGGAAACAAAAAAACAGTAATCACCCGGGGGCCAGATAAGTGAGCTGTAAAAATTCTGTATGCAAAACCTCTCCTTTTGAGTGCTTGTTGACAGGAAACATTTCAGTGAAGAGAAGCTGCCTTTACAATTATAGGTCTGACAAATATGAACTGAGACCAACGGCCTATATTTCATAAGCAAGCTTGACATAGCCTTTCCATGATAACTTTTCGTTGGCTTGCTTGACCAAACCTAACAACCGTGATCATGCATAACTGGGTGTCACAATAGTGATTATGAACTGAATAAGTCAGCCATGTTTCCGAATCTAGCTATGAGTGAGTTCACGGTAAAAGGGGTGGTATAGGCCCCCGGTTGATTACTGTTTTTTTTGCTTCCCTATGGAATATGTAGAGGTGGGTCGTATGCCCACCTCCCTTGTTCTCTGCAAGCGCATTGTGTTGCCTCTGGGTATGAAATGCGCTATACAAATAAAGTTTGATTGATTGATATAGGACATGACCAATCGCAAACCTGAGGAAGGCACGCAGCAACGTCAAGGACTCCTCTCATCCCAATCACGGACTGTTCTGTGATTGGGATGACGCTACAGGAATCTCCGTTCCAAGTCCAGCTGACTAGATTAGGAACAGCTTCTTCCCCTCAGCTGTCATCTCTCTGAACACCTCATCACAATGACACCCCCCTCCTCAATGACACCCCCCCCCCCCCCCTCCTTATTAACTCCGAACCGCAAGACTCTGGAATACCCCACTGATATACCTGCATATAGCTCATGTATAACATTGCTGTACATATACAATACATATATCTATATCTACCATTCTTATTTACCCTCTGTATATATCTGCATATACATACGCCTGTACAGTACATACCTGCATTTGCCTGTATATACTATATCTGTACATAGCTTTTACCTATCATAGACATTTATATAATAATACTTCCACACTGTACCGATTGCACTATACTCTACTGTTTTTGTTATTGAACTGTATTGTTATTGCACATTACTGTTACGTTTGCACTCTGGTTAGATGCCAAACATTTTTTGGTTGTAGGCCTACTCTACTTGTGCTGTATAATGATAATACATTTTAATCTAATCTAGAATATGTTATTAGTACAGT
Source organism: Borostomias antarcticus (assembly GCF_949987555.1). NCBI lineage: Eukaryota > Metazoa > Chordata > Actinopteri > Stomiiformes > Stomiidae > Borostomias > Borostomias antarcticus. Next base: position 56,576,714 of record NC_140234.1, on the reverse strand, counting down.
GTTAGAGTATGTTACTAGTACAGTGTTAGAGTATGTTACTAGTAGAGTGTTAGAGTATGTTACTAGTACAGTGTTAGAGTATGTTACTAGTACAGTTTTAGAGTATGTTACTAGTACAGTGTTAGAGTATGTTACTAGTACAGTGTTAGAGTATGTTACTAGTAGTATTAGAGTATGTTACTAGTACAGTGTTAGAGTATGTTACTAGTAGTGTTAGAGTATGTTACTAGTACAGTGTTAGAGTATGTTACTAGTACAGTGTTAGAGTATGTTATAGCTAAGTCAAGCTAAGAGATGCCACTCTCGTCCCAGAACCTGGTAGGACTGATGCTATCTGACTGATAATAGCTTGGTATTGAACACGCTGTGGTTCTACAACTCGCCTGCTGATGGTGTTTTGATTTACATGCCCATATTGTTTTTCCAATAAAAGTATAAATGCAATTTGCTCCATGAGTGCCAGTTCTGCTCCTTTACCTTCACACTTTCCCAATAACAGCTATAGGTAGTTATGTAAACAGTCCAGTTCATTGATTAGATTAGTTGACTTGTTGATTTGATTTTAGCAGCAGTTTAAAACTCTGGCATTAGCTTACAGGGCAATGAAAGAAACAGCTCCCTCCTACCTCCAGGCCATGGTTAAGACCTACACCTCCCCAACCCGCCCACCACGCTCTGCTGCCTCAGGGTGATTGGCTGCCCCGTCACTCCGAGGCCCCTAGGGTTGATCGACACGGTCCTGGTCCCTCAGTGGAGGAATGAACTGCCCACTCACATCAGGACAGCAGATTTGCTGCCCATCTTTTGCCGCAGGCTCAAAACTCACTTCTTCAAGAAGTACAACCAGGATCCTCCCTCTTATTATATTTTTATTTTGCTGCTCTTGCACTTTGGCTTCAGCAGATTATGCTCTTAGTCACTTGTTTAGAAAGGAGATGCACTTGTGAGTTCTGGCGAGTAGTAGTACACTACCTACGTTAAATGCAACTATTGTAAGTCGCTTTGGATAAAATTGTCTGCTAAATGACTAATGTACTGTAATAACTAACCAGCTGTTACTTAGTGTCAGAGCGCTGTCCATGGTCCTGATAGCTTTCACTTTGACCTCTCTACTTTCCCAAATCAACAGCCTACCTACGTAACTCATTTGGCTGTGAAATCCAACACATTGTTGGTCAAATATCTGGCTAATGGTGTGTGTGTGTGTGTGCTTAATAATTAGCACCTAGCGTGCACTAGCGCCACTGCGGGGAGGGAGGGGGCGTTGAGGGGGGGGGGGGGGTTGCTCAAAAGTTACTCACTTCACCCTCTATCAATGTGTAGCAACCTCGGAACCACAACAGCAATCCGATGATGCCGCATCAGTCAATGTGCTCCAAAACAAACCACTTTACAATTATGAGCCAATGTGGTGGATTAACACGGCAAAAGATGGCTAGGGAATCCTGGCTATTGGTGTACAGCTTATTATCCCTCAGGTCATGCGACTGCAGTATGAGAACATGATTTCACTTGCGTGAGGCCACTTATTTGATAAGTAGCTAAGTACTGCCCTCTGCTGGACTAAGAGATGGTGGCAACAGACAGGTCATTTTGAATAGGGTCCATTTTTAATACTCTGAAATTGCCTACTCCCCTCCTTCCTTTGAGAAATTACTCATCGGACGGACGGAGGGGGACAGACAGACAGACGCCTGCAGGACCAGTAGATCAGGTCTGATGTGGGTGAAGGATGAGGTTATCAGGTCTGATGTGGGTGAAGGATGAGGTTATCAGATCTGGTGTGGGTGAAGGATGAGGTTATCGGGTCTGATGTGGGTGAAGGATGAGGTTATCGGGTCTGATATGGGTGAAGGATGAGGTTATCAGGTCTGATGTGGGTGAAGGATGAGGTTATAAGGTCTGATGTGGGTGAAGGATGAGGTTATCAGGTCTGATGTGGGTGAAGGATGAGGTTATCAGGCCTGATGTTGGTGAAGGATGAGGTTAGATCAGGCCTGATGTGGGTGAAGGATGAGGTTATCGGGTCTGATGTGGGTGAAGGATGAGGTTATCAGATCTGATGTGGGTGAAGGATGAGATTATCAGGCCTGATGTGGGTGAAGGATGAGGTTATCAGGCCTGATGTGGGTGAAGGATGAGGTTATAGGGTCTGATGTGGGTGAAGGATGAGGTTATCAGATCTGGTGTGTGTGAAGGATGAGGTTATCAGATCTGGTGTGGGTGAAGGATGAGGTGTAAATGAAAAATCTTTCTTGGTTTAGTTTAGATTTCAAAGAACACGCTGAGTGGTCGGTCAAGCTGGTTTCAAACAAAGACAATAGTTTATTCTATGTTACGATTTGCAAATTCGGACTCGAGCACAGGTGAGTGAGTCACTGGGGAATGAAATCGATAGTTTATAACGTGAAAAAGGAAGTGACATAGTTTCAGGATGAAGAGGACAGGGAAGTGATGTCACACAGGAAGAATTTGTAGTTTTAACAGACTGATTCTAGAGGAACGAACTACAAAGTTAAAACAACAGTCAAGTAGGAAAACAAAACACTTTGGTGAGACTTGAATTTTATTCACAGAGGTTATCAGGTCTGGTGTGGGTGAAGGATGAGGTTATCGGGTCTGATGTGGGTGAAGGATGAGGTTAGATCAGGCCTGATGTGGGTGAAGGATGAGGTTATCGGGTCTGATGTGGGTGAAGGATGAGGTTATCAGATCTGATGTGGGTGAAGGATGAGGTTATCAGGTTTGATGTGGGTGAAGGATGAGGTTAGACTGCCCTCCTCTGGAAGCCGATAGGCTGTCAGTATAATTGATTAAACAGTAAGTAAATCAGTGTTCACAGACCCGGGAACAATTTGCTATTATTCTATTTCCTCTACACACAACTCACCAGACTGTGAGTGCATTCGCAGCTCAGTAAAGCGTCAGCATTTTTAGTGACTGATCACTAAATATTATTAGTTATTCACAAGGATCATGGCCACTAAAAACATTTGTTCCTTTTACAAATGTTTTCCAACCAATGCTGCTTTTTACTGTCCTGCTGCTGTTGTCGCATGCTTCAGTTATTAAAAAGGTCCTTGTAACAATGAAGATCTGCAAGCACAGTAGACTAGCAAACAGCATAAAAGCTACTTCTGCTGTTTAAAATAAAATACATCTTTACAGCTTTCCACTAGGTGGCAACAGTGGTGTTGTTTGCGACCCATTCCTGGTTTTGAAAGAGGCATTTTACCTGTGAATTCTGCCCATCATGCCACCGTTCAATTTCCAAAAAGTGCACCTCAGTACACGACTGATACACGACCTTACAACACAGACCACAACAGCTATGATACAAGACCTAACAACACAGACCACAACAGCTATGATACAAGACCTTACAACACAGACCACAACAGCTATGATACAAGACCTTCCAATACAGACCACAACAGCTATGATGATACAAGACCTTACAACACAGACCACAACAGCTATGATACAAGACCTTCCAATACAGACCACAACAGCTATGATGATACAAGACCTTCCAATACAGACCACAACAGCTATGATACAAGACCTTCCAATACAGACCACAACAGCTATGATACAATACCTTACAACACAGACCACAACAGCTATGATACAAGACCTTCCAATACAGACCACAACAGCTATGATACAAGACCTTCCAATACAGACCACAACAGCTATGATACAAGACCTTACAATACAGACCGCAACAGCTATGATGATACAAGACCTTCCAATACAGACCACAACAGCTATGATACAAGACCTTCCAATACAGACCACAACAGCTATGATGATACAAGACCTTACAATACAGACCACAACAGCTATGATGATACAAGACCTTCCAATACAGACCACAACAGCTATGATACAAGACCTTCCAATACAGACCACAACAGCTATGATGATACAAGACCTTCCAATACAGACCACAACAGCTATGATGATACAAGACCTTCCAATACAGACCACAACAGCTATGATGATACAAGACCTTCCAATACAGACCACAACAGCTATGATGATACAAGACCTTCCAATACAGACCACAACAGCTATGATACAAGACCTTCCAATACAGACCACAACAGCTATGATACAAGACCTTACAATACAGACCACAACAGCTATGATGATACAAGACCTTCCAATACAGACCACAACAGCTCTGATGATACAAGACCTTACAACACAGACCACAACAGCTATGATGATACAAGACCTTCCAATACAGACCACAACAGCTATGATGATACAAGACCTTCCAATACAGACCACAACAGCTATGATACATGACCTTACAACACAGACCACAACAGCTATGATACAAGACCTTCCAATACAGACCACAACAGCTATGATGATACAAGACCTTCCAATACAGACCACAACAGCTCTGATGATACAAGACCTTCCAATACAGACCACAACAGCTATGATACAAGACCTTCCAATACAGACCACAACAGCTATGATGATACAAGACCTTACAATACAGACCACAACAGCTATGATACAAGACCTTACAATACAGACCACAACAGCTATGATGATACAAGACCTTCCAATACAGACCACAACAGCTCTGATGATACAAGACCTTACAACACAGACCACAACAGCTATGATGATACAAGACCTTCCAATACAGACCACAACAGCTATGATACAAGACCTTCCAATACAGACCACAACAGCTATGATACAAGACCTTACAACACAGACCACAACAGCTATGATGATACAAGACCTTCCAATACAGACCACAACAGCTATGATACAAGACCTTCCAATACAGACCACAACAGCTATGATGATACAAGACCTTACAATACAGACCACAACAGCTATGATAAAAGACCTTCCAATACAGACCACAACAGCTATGATGATACAAGACCTTCCAATACAGACCACAACAGCTATGATACAAGACCTTCCAATACAGACCACAACAGCTATGATACAAGACCTTACAACACAGACCACAACAGCTATGATGATACAAGACCTTCCAATACAGACCACAACAGCTATGATGATACAAGACCTTCCAATACAGACCACAACAGCTATGATGATACAAGACCTTCCAATACAGACCACAACAGCTATGATGATACAAGACCTTACAACACAGACCACAACAGCTATGATACAAGACCTTACAACACAGACCACAACAGCTATGATGATACAAGACCTTACAATACAGACCACAACAGCTATGATGATACAAGACCTTCCAATACAGACCACAACAGCTATGATGATACAAGACCTTCCAATACAGACCACAACAGGTATGATATGTAGTGATTGAATGAGTTAAATGGTTAATAATAAGAGACCACGGAGGAGCTATGATAACGTAGTGATTGAACGAGTTAAGTGGTTAATAAGAAGTTGATGTGTAAGCTCTCTGTGGGGAGTAGGCATTCCTGTGAAGCCGTTTGAATCAAGCACGTGAGAGGCTTTTGAAGTGCTTTCTGAGAATGTCGGTGACTCTCGGATGGGATCGCCTCTTTTTAACAGCGGGCTGTCCCCTCTGTGGTCGAGTTACCATGGGGAGGGTGAACAGACTCACCACGTGTCAACTGAGCTACTCTGACATGCTGGCAGGAGGGACTCTTCCAAAATGGGTGCTCCTTTCCCTTGTGAATTTCAGGAAATGGCAACCCAATTATTTATCCTGTAATCGAACCTGATTCAACAAAACCAATCATGTTCTTGTGGGGAAAAGAGTGCAGATCCGTATCCATCACCTCTGTGATAGATAGGCTAGTCCTCATTGTTCACTGGATGAAACAAGGGGGTTGGGAAGCCATGGTATTAGGTTTAACAGGAATAAGGCTATTTCTTTGTTTAGCATCGTTCACAGATACAGAATCGCTTCACGGTAATGGGGAAAGTGCTTCACGGTAATGGGGAAAAATAGCAATATATTTCAACCACCATATATTCTGACATAAAACTTGTTTTTGAGCTTCTGTTCGTAATCTCATTAGCTGGTATTGGTAATGGATTACGATAAAGCATTTGATAAATAAGCCTTTAGAGGTTTAGTCACAATACCAAGGAGGCGTCTGACTGATATTATTTTTCGCATTGTCTGTGTTTAACCACCACTACCAAAAGCTAAGTCACATTGTCTGTGTTTAACCACCACTACCAGAAGCTAAGTCACATTGTCTGTGTTTAACCACCACTACCAAAAGCTAAGTCACATTGTCTGTGTTTAACCACCACTACCAAAAGCTAAGTCACATTGTCTGTGTTTAACCACCACTACCAAAAGCTAAGTCACATTGTCTGTGTTTAACCACCACTACCAAAAGCTAAGTCTATCCTTCGTTACACTTGTCCAGTCCCACGTCCAGTGCGCCTGCTGCCAGTAGGGACCCAATCAAGCGTATGGGTCTAATCTCCACAGGGGCTGAAACTGGGAAGAACAAATCTTGGGTGATTAGCTCGTAGTCCCCCCACTTCCCCCTCAGAGCACCTGCCAGGCCTGCAACTCCCACAATGCCGTGCTCTGTTCCCCCTGCAGATTTCCAACATTAATTCTAGATTAGAGAAATGGCTTAGGTGCCCCCCCCCCCCCCCCCCCCCCCCCCCGCCAACAAAGTCCTATATAGCCCCTTGGTCTGTGGAAAGTCAGGGTACAAGGTGAGATGTGGCGTTGTAGTGGAGGGGGAGGGGCTTAGGTGAAAGGTTTTGTTGATTCCAGACTTGTCTCAGCCACATGGATACAGAGCCAAGCAGATCACTGGTGAGTAACCTTGACTAAAGGGATTTGAGAATGGGACCTTGATGGATATCTCATTCTTCTGCTTGTGGTTGTTTAATGAGCCTCCCTCAACAATAAAGACAGGCCTCCATTTTGTGCATTCATCTTTGGGTTTGAAACCATTTCGACATGCTTCATCGGTTATTCGCATTTACATCATATAATAACAATGACAATAACAAGTATTTTGTTTAATACATAACCACTATGATGGATGATGATGTGAGTAATAGCACGGTTGTCTTTCACTTTGTTGAGGACAGACTATTATTATGATTATGATTATTATTACTATTATTATTATTATTAATCAATAATTAGTATCAGATAAACCGTTAGTATCAGATAAGTGTGGTATATTGTTATCATTTCAAAACTGTTGATCACAAATCTAAAGTATCCAACATCTTCCACATGCCGCTTGCAATCATATGTTTGACACACTGCTGCACAAAGGCACGTGCACAGTGAGAAGCTGTTTTGTCAGATCATGTCACGTAAAGCCTTTTTCCACCAGCAAAGGTCTCTCCGTAGTAAAACGCATAGTACAGAACAGAGCGATATAACCGTATAACAGTGCTGTTACATACAGAGGACACTAGGGGTCGCTGCTGGCGAGGTTTATGTGGATGGTTCCGGGATATTGTGGCAGAATGTATTAGTAGCTTATTCCTTTCACCCTCAGGCAGGTCAGAATAGTTTAACATCATAACATACATAGTACCTCATTTAGAACTAATACTGGGCATCAATGTGGTCTCTGTGAATGTGCCAAAACACTGTCACATTGTGTTATAATCAAATTGTGGGTGCCATTGGAGGAGTCAAATGTGCTGAATCTATATTTATCGCTACAACACCACAGCCAGTAACATCTTGGCTTCCATCAAAGGACCAACTATGGTCAGTTAGCGCTGGATGAGACCATATCCAACTATGGTCAGTTAGCACCGGACCATGTCCAACTATGGTCAGTTAGCACCGGGTGAGATCATGTCCAATTATGGTCAGTTAGCACCGGACCATGTCCAACTATGGTCAGTTAGCACCGGGCGAGACCATGTTCAACTATGGTCAGTTAGCACCATGCGAGACCATGTCCAACTATGGTCAGTTAGCACCGGACCATGTCCAACTATGGTCAGTTAGCACCGGACCATGTCCAACTATGGTCAGTTAGCACTGGACCATGTCCAACTATGGTCAGTTAGCACTGGGTGAGACCATGTCCAACTATGGTCAGTTAGCACTGACTTCTCATGACATCACGTAGGGGTAACATGTACAGACTGAAAAGTAGGGGCCCTAGAATTGATCCTTGTGGAATCCCCATGTGATCTCTGTGTTTTTTGATCTGTGGTCACCAAGGGCGATGAAAAACTGGGCCAGTTAATGATGTCCTGAACCAGACAGGGACAGGTCCGGAGAGGCCGACCCAGTTCTCCAGTCTTCTAACAAGGATTTTTTTTTCACACATTCACACACCCGGTAGATATTATGATCTACCGGGCCCAACGCTGCACTCAGGTCCAGGAGGACAAGGAGGACAAGGACAGAGACTTTTTCAAATCAGCAATGATTCTGAGGTCATTAAGAACCTTGACCAGTGCTGTCTCTGCTATGAAAACCTGACTGAAAAGTGTCCAAGATACAATTTGGAGCTAGGAAATCATTTAGCCGTTTAAATAGAAACATTTCTAGATTTTTACTTAAAAAGGGGAGGTTGGAGATAGGTCTAAAATTATTAAGGACTGAGGAGTCCAAGTTGTTTTTTCCTTTCATGGTCGTATATCTATCCAGGGTGAGATTTTTTGCTTCCCTCTGGAAAATAGGGGCAGGCACCGTCGCCTCACAGCAAGAAGGTCCTGGGTGTCTGGGTTTCTGAGTTCTGATGTTCTGAAGCTGATGTTCTCCCCGTGCTCACTCGGGTTCCCTCCACATAGAACCGCAAATATGAAAACCATGCAGAAGAACACATGCTCTTCAGTCCTGTCCCTGACCAGAACCTGGACCGGGCTCTTGGACTGGACTCTTGGTCCCCGGGCGCTGAAAGCTGCCCACTGCCCCTGTCTGCCCCTGTCTGCCCCTGTCTGCCCCTGTCTGCCCCCGTCTGCCCCGGGAGGAAGGCCAGCATGGACGGGTCAAGGGCAGAGATCACATCTCATGGGCTGACCGCATCGTTGTTGTTGTGTGTTTCCAGTCACCGCTTCCTGCACACATGTGGGCGTGTCTGTGTGATGATAAAGTGGATTTCCTTCATGTACTGTAGTCCCTTTCTTTCTGTGAAGTGCATTGTGTTGTCTTTGTGTATTAAATGCACTATATAAATAAAGTTTAACTGATTGATTAAATCCCCTCTGCTTTTGTCTTCTCCGCCTCTGGCTGTTACATTGTTCTTTTCCCAAGGGGGGGTACTTTTAGCCCCACCTCTGCAATTTTAGTAGCCTAATCAGATGTGGGAATGCAGAAAATAGCCATCATAGGCCAGTACAGATACTCATCACATACAATAATGTTATTCATGACTGCACGTATTATGTTAACTTTTCAATTAGTTGACATAATAACAGGGCAGCTGTATCTCAGGAGGTAGAGCGAGTCGTCCAATGATCATAGGGTTGGCGGTTCAAATCCTGGCTCCTCCCGACTAACTGTCGAAGTGTCCTTGGGCAAAGACACTGAACCCCAAATTGCTCCCAATGAGCAGGCTGGTACCTTGCATGGCAGCTGCCTCCATTGGTGTGTGAATGTGTGTGTGAACGGGTGAATGAGAGGCCTTCATTGTAAAGCGCTTTGGATAAAAGCACTATATAAGCGCAGTCCATTTACCAACTTTTCAATTAAAAAGTTTGTTATTGCAGAAACCAGTTGTCGAAAATGTCGAAGGAGCTAGTCAGACAACTGGCTCTGATTGTCAGAGTGAGGACCAGGATGTAAGCAGAGTGAGGACCAGGATGTAAGCTGCAGGGAGGCAGCTGTCCCAGAACCAGTCCCACCTCCACTCCAACCCGTTCAGGTCTACACCCCGTTCACCCTCCCCCCCCCCCCCCCCCCCGTCACCACCACCTCAGCCCTCTGCTTCCAGACCTACCGTCAGCTCTACACCCCCTTCATCCCCCCCTCACCACCTATCTCACAGCCAGCACCCCCCCCACCCCCCATGCTGCTGGGAAAACCAGGCATCGGTTTGTCCGATGAAGGTTTAGTACCGAAACGTTACAACATTAAACTTTAATTGCAAGTTAGACAGCGTGGGGGATGTTCTTTCGCAACTTTCGATTCGTTCGTCCCTCTCGAACCAGCTGCCTTTTAAAATAGACGATTTTGAACAGATTCTCCTGTTGGGAACCAGAACAGAGTGATAGGGATCCCCTCAACGTCGCCCCCTCCTGGACAGGCTGAGGGTGATACAGGAGGAGGAAAACCCACACGACAACATCCACTCACCCTTTTACGAGTACTTGTGTAACCCGTACGTTTGGGCGTGTCCTGGGTGGGATTCGAACCCGGGTCACTGGCAGGACAGACACCGTTTTAACCAGCTACCCATGAATTAATTTGCACGTGCATGTGCACGTGCACGTGCGTTCAGGGCATGGAACTTGGGAGCGGACAATCCTAAATTACTGGAAGTGCCTCTTGTCAATCTTCTGGATTGGTAAGAGGAGAAAATTCTCTGTCCTCATCTCTCGTTTTGTTAAATGGGAGAACGAACCATCTTCTCTCTCTCTCCCTCTCTCTCTCTCTCTCTCTCTCTCCCTCTCTCTCTCTCTCTCTCTCTCTCTCCCTCTCGAATTTGAATTTCAAAAAAAATGGTGGAAATGTGGAGATAACTGTGTCGCGCACACTCAGACACGCACGCACGCACGCACGCACGCAGACTTCCTGTCTTCATTAGGGCGCCAGGAAGAGGCATACCTGATTGGTGATTTGCAAAATAACCTCTCCAATGTAATTGAGGTTATTTGCATTTTCATGGGGTTTTCAGCAGAGAATGCAGACAGATGAAATAAGGGAACACATGGCGCTCTCTAATAAGTGGAAATTGACTGTGCTTTTATTGTAGTAATGGAGGCCATTTGTGAAAACACTCATGGCGGCTTTAATTCATTGTTATCTTTTTTTTTATAGCCCCTGGTCTTCACTGATGTTTCGACATGACATGTCTTCTTCAGAGTGACAGAATATGACTATTCTAAATCATCTATCTGAATGGAGAGCGTCGCCAACAGGCTCGGTGCCTCTGTCGAACCCCCGTGACTCTGTAAACAGAACCGTGCGCACGGAGGACTTTGTAAATGCCTGTACACTTCCTGGTGTCGAGGTAACTATGGTTACAAACAACAAATGTGTGGGAGTTGAGGCCGCGGCCTGTCAATCATTTCTGACTGACACGCCCTCTTTGACGCGCCCACAAAACGAGGCGAACTTGGAGAGGGGGAAATTTGGGCATATGAAAAGGAGTTTTATAGTACTTAAAAATGACGGAATAACAACACTTATGGACATATTCATAAAGATAACTGCCATATGTCATGTTCAACCACTGTGTTATTCCTCTAAAGAGAGTGTGTCCCATGTCCCTGTCTCTGTCTGCTTCCCTGTCACCAGCTAAGAGCCGGTCACTGCAAAGGACAGGAGCTGGAGACAACGTGGGTCTGGGGCGAGGGGGGCACAGGGCTTCAGCCGGAGGCCTGCAGGGGTCGGGGGCTTTCGGGAGGGGTGCATTAGAGGGAGGGTTCCTCCGTGAGAGCACTTAACAGGCTAAGAATGTCCCCCCCCCACCCAAACACACACAAAGCCCTCTCTGAATGGAGCACAGAGCCTAGTCAATGAGACGGCTAGAAATGTGTTTTTATGCCGTGCGTCGTCTAGAAGGAAAGACGACGGATGGCGTCGTATTGAAATGATCCGTGATCCATTATTATTATTATTATTATTATTATTATTATTATTATTATTATTATTATTATTATTATTATTATTATTATTATTAAATGATCCATGTCCACCAGAAGCCGCACGGTCAGCACCAGGGGCCGACGCCACGCCCGGCTAGGAGGAAGCACACACCCCTGGGCCCTGCCAGGACCGCGAGCCAGAGAGGCTTCTGGGATGCCGACGCCTCCTCGGGCCTCGGTCCCCTCGATGTATGACGGCGAGGGCGTCCGTCCGGCTGCCCGTATCGACTTCCCCTCCGAGGCCTAATTCCATTAATCAGTGCAATTTCCCTGTGGGCAGCGGTTTATTTCCGTCATCAAATGCCTGATGAAATCTTTAGACGCGGCGTATTAGGGGTCCAATCCCTGCAAATAGCTGATAGTGTTAACCAGTCACAAGCTGCGCTCCGCGCTGATTTGAACGGGAGTGAGGGGATAAAGCTGTGTGTCATCCTTTTTGTGGGTACGCATTAATGGCGTTGGACCGAAGATGGCGATTGACGGGCAAATCGACTCTCCTTCGAAAACGGCACAAAACAGGAAGGGGAGGAGGGGGTGGCGGGAGGGTGGGTGAGGGGGGGGGGGGGGGGGGGGCAGGAAAGAGAAAGAACATTGACTGGCGAGCTGTGGAGCGGCAGCGGCCTTTAATCCATTACTACTGCTGATGGGGAGGCTTAATGCATTTGCCCACCGTCGCTTGAGATCTGCATTTCAGTCCCTTTTTTTTTACCTCCCTCATCTCTCCCTCCCTCTCTCTCTCTCTCCCTCTCTCTCTCTCTCATTCTGTCCCTCTCTTTCTCTCTCTCTCTCTCTCTCTCTCTCTCTGTCCCTCTCTTTCTCTCTCTCCTTGTCCCTCTCTCTCTCTCTCTCTCTCTCTGTCTCTCTCTCACTCTCTCTCTCTCTAACTCTCTCTCTGTCCCTCTCTTTCTCTCTTTCCTTGTCCCTCTCTCCCTCTCTCTCTCTCTCTCTATCTCCCTCTCTCTCTATCTACCTCTCTCTCTCTGTCTCTCTCTCTCTCTCTCTCTCTCTCTCTCTCTCTCTCTGTCCCTCTCTTTCTCTCTCTCCTTGTCCCTCTCTCTCTCTCTCTCTCTCTCCCTCTCTCTCTATCTACCTCTCTCTCTCTCTCTGTCCCTCTCTCTCTCTGTCTCTCTCTCTCTCTCTCTCTCTGAACAGACGGTTTCTATGAGAGTGCTGCAGCATGAGGTGTGTTTGGGGCGCTTGCTGAATGTTTTTTAATGGATTCATGTGGCGTTCACCTGCTTTTTCAGCCCAGAAGGGAATACGTTATTGTTAAGATATAGGAAATCCATTACCAGATAGGCCGTGTTAACAGTGCAAGTACTGTAGCAAGAAGGCTTTACATGTTTTGGATTCTTTAGGTCCATAGGCTAAAAATGTATTTTCTTTTATGTTGAGATTTTACTTGCATAGTGGTTAAGAAACTAAGAAGGATTTAAAATATTAAACATACTGTTTTTGTACTTTTCTATGTATATTCTTTACTTGATGCATAATCTTTACTCCGATACCAGGCTTGTACGGAACAACTGGATGTAAATTGTATGTTACTCAGTGATGGTTTTGCTCAAGCTCATGTCGGTATTCATGTACAATTTATTTAGAGCTTTGAAAACAATTGCAAGCAAGCCCTATGTCACAAGCATTTCACAATAGCCTGCAACTTAATAACCTACATGCACTAGGCTACTAGAAACACATCTGTATTCACTGTGTTAAACTTCAATCAAACAACAATAAGGATTCCATGTTCACTCCAAATCCATCAAATGTACCCTAATTTGTCATTTAACGTATGTAGGGTTTCCTAGTAGGGCCTAGTCTCCATGGTCATCTCAAGGATTTTCAATGTACGCTTGTGCCTTATTTCCCTACGAGAGCCATCTTTTTTTTAACAAAAACAATTGTACCACCCAACAGACACCCAAACCCCGGCCAAGAAGCAATCTACAGACCCACACACATTTCATCACGACCCCCATATTGAGTGGATCCAGACACACTGTAGCCGAGATGATTGGTCTTCAGAAACGTAGACTGGAAGGAATATACACAGGTCCTGGCCTTAATTTGAACATACATACTTCTGCATTTACGGGGGAGAGGGGGGGGGGGGGGGGCTGGTGTCGATGTTTCGGCATGTGTCTCTTTCTTCCGTGCACCTCGCCGCGAAAGAGGCGACAGCTGTTCATTTGGCGGCGCCGCCGCCTTTGTTGACCCCATTTCCGTCGGCGCGGCGACGGAGACAGAGGAGAAATTAGTTGTATTAGCCGCTCCCCACCGCCGCGAGTCCAGCTGTGATTCCGAGCAGATTCTGTCCATTACTGGGGCACCTCTCTCATGTTAGGCTCAACACACTCGCTAACATGCCAAATCACCGCTTCGCCTGGCGGCCTAGAACATTCTCTCTCGGAGAAAAACAAGACTCGAGGCGAACGGGACGCAGTCTCCGACTCGCTGGCAGACGCGACTGTGGAGGTGTGAGACGACAAGCGCGGCATGTATAGAGGGTTTTCACGGCTGGCCATGTTGGAGGTTTAAGCTTAGGTTTAGCCGGCCATGTTGGAGGTTTAAGCTTAGGTTTAGCAGGTGTAAGCTCAGGTTGAGGCTAACGACTAGATAGATAGGTAGATAGATAGGTCTATCTACCTGTCTATTGATCTATCTATCTAGCTAGCTCAGTAGCGTCAACCTCCAACATGGCCGACAGATGACGGGCTGTGAAAACCCTCTATTTGAACAGAATGAGTCTATGAAGAGTCAAGTTGTGTAACATGCTATGATACCTATGATATCATACTGCTTATGATAAAGGTTTAGCGTAATACCTGGTTTGTTGTCGGGTCACATATTAGCTGGAGCATATAACCTACTTCTACAGTACATTAAATGGTTTGACACATGGTGGGCATAGCTGCTCATTATGTCGGCGTTTCATAAAATGGCGTTGCTGTGTAGGCTACATACAGTAGCTATGTGTGGGACATTTACAAATGTGTGAGAATCACTACAAAGCTGTCTTTCCCAAAATACAGTCCTTCTGTCTAGCCTCGCGTCACCAGTCTCTCCTCAGGGAGGAGTAGCCTCGCGTCACCAGTCTCTCCTCAGGGAGGAGTAGCCTCGCCTCACCAGTCTTTCCTCGGGGAGGAGTAGCCTCGCGTCACCAGTCTCTCCTCTGGGAGGAGTAGCCTCGCGTCACCAGTCTCTCCTCTGGGAGGAGTAGCCTCGCCTCACCAGTCTCTCCTCGGGGAGGAGTAGCCTCGCGTCACCAGTCTCTCCTCGGGGAGGAGAGCCTTGTGTTATTTACTTCACTACCTTAAGCCCGCCCCCTCATCCGGCTCGAGCCTGTAGAGCCCGCCTCCTACTTCCGCTTGCTTTATTTACATTGATGGAAGAAAACATGGACATACCTGAAGAAATATTTCTAGAAGTCATGGAAGAAGTGTGCCGGATACATAATATCACACATTTGAAGCCACTGCAGCGTCTTAGCCTCCGAAATTATAGATACAACAACTGTTCTTCTTTCAGTCCAAACCGGAAGATTATGCGATGCGTCATCCTAGGCGCTTCCCCTCTCGACCGGCGAAACAACTGCGAAAGAGACCGGCCCCAGACTACCTCTATCTGTCCACGTACATGTCACGCCCTATGTCCCAACAGGCGTGCCGTAGCCTACGCTCTCAGGCCCTCATCACTCTCAACATCTCCGTCCGCACAGAATGTGGTAAAAGGGTGGTAAAAAAAAGCCTTCTCCTACTCCACCCCCTCAACCTGGAACACAGCAGGAACTGAAGCTGTCCAGCTTGCTTCCCCTGGGGGATTTTAAACTACTTTTAGGGAACCTGGAGAGTGTCTGTGGGGGTTTGCTCTTGTGTTTAGGCTATAATCAGTTTACTTGAGCCCTTTTGCATTTATTATTTTAACGTTTGTGTTTGTATTTTTTATCTGTCTGCCTTTAACTTTCTGTGGTATTGAATGTCCTGTCTGTCTGTCTGTCTGTCTGACTGTCTGTCTGACTGTATGTCTGTCTGTCTGTCTGTCTGTCTGTCTGTCTGTCTGTCTGTCTGTCTGTCTGTCTGTCTGTCTGACTGACTGACTGTCTGTCTGTCTGTCTGTCTGTCTGTCTCTCTGTCTGTCTGTCTGTCTGTCTGTCTGTCTGTGTTGTATTGCCACCGTTTGTCTGGCCTGTTACATTGACACATTCAGGCCGTCTGAATTCAGCGCTTGAAGCAAGTTTGAAATGTTGAGCTGTATAGACTATCCTTCCTGACCTGCTTTTGAACGTAGCAGTGTACGTATTGGTAAGCCCTAAAACGTTCCCCAAAAGACAAAGCCTACATATAAACTTGTATTTGTGCTGCTAGTTCCAATATTCCATTCAGGAAATTCCAACTCGAACACGCCAGTCACCCTCAATTCACTATATGCACAACTCCAGTACTTCCTGAAATTAGACATGCTTCTCTATTTCCTGTCTTACACTATTGGATGAAGTGATTATTCAGGTGTGCCTGATCGTTGTGCTGCAGTCAGGCACACCTGATTAATCACTTCATCCAATAGTGTAGGACGGGAAATAGAGAAGCATGTCTAATTTCAGGAAGTACTGGCGTTGTGCAATTGGCTAATTGCCTTCGCCAAAACTGTTCGTGCTTCTCATTCACACCTGCTTCTCGTTAACGTTAGTTATAATGTTCCACCATGTAGCCTATACAGTGCTTTAGATGGATTAAATAAAACAAACAAAACATTATGACCACGGAAGGCAGCGAGCGCAATGCATTGTGGTAGTTGTAGGTTTCTTCCGTTTGAGCAAAAAATACTTTTCTCTGACCATAAGGCACAAATTGCACAAACAACTGCAAATTTCTACTACATAGGTGACCCAACTTCAATTGACCTTTAGATTCCCAGCGGTGAAGTACTCCTTTAAGAGAAACAAGCCAGCCCCGCCCAAAGCCAGGCCTGACCTGGCCTGGTTGCTTTCATTATTCTCTTTTGCTATAGCCGACACACGCATACACATAACATGTCGAGTCAAACCTTCCACAATTCCACAAACCTATCCATGAATGTTTTGCCCTCGTTCTTATTAAAATAAATACCCCCCCCCCCCCAACATGTTCAGTTCTTTTTAATATTCCGCCAAACACAATGGTGGCCACAGTCACATTAATTGTGTGCTGATTTAAAAGTACGTGATGCAGGGTGTCTTAATCCGAGAGGTCTGTTAGGAGTCACCTGGTCGGACTAATGGCTCCTTTTAAAGGAGTATAATGTGTTCTTAAATTATTGTATTGATAGGAAAGGGTGTGGCCTCTGCAGGTAACCATACAAACTGACCTAACACGCTGTGAAAGGGTCAATTTAGACTCCATTTTCCATTTCCCCATTATCTGCATTTAGACTCCAGCTGAGCGGCTCGATTCAAGGAACCTCTGTGCCCGCTTGCTTTCAGCGCTCTCTCGGGCTCCTCGTGGTGAACTGGTAAATTGTTTTTAATTGCCGAGGCACTAGCGTTTGTTGTGGCGTTCTGGAGTGTTTTCAGCCTGGCCTCACGCAGTCTGCCCCTGTGTAAGTGCTACTTACTGTGTGACATCTATGTTTAAAGTAAATGACCTTTGTAGAGGCGTTCTATTGCTTGTAGTGTTTAATGGGGATGGTTTTCATATTAGGATCGATAGTTTGGAATTAATTACAATGCTGTCTTTATCAAATGCCTTGATTGTGGAAGTGAAAGAAGATGAAATTGGTAGTTATGAGGGAAGTGTGTAAGTAAGTAAGTAAGTAAGTAAGCTTTATTTATATAGCACTCTTCACAGCACGGATGCACAGAGTGCTTTACAGTAATAAATTAAAATGGCAATACAACACGAGACAAGATTAAAACGACACAGAACAGATAAAACAACAACATTGCGAGCAGCAAGGCGTTATAGATGGCCGAAGGCCTGCCTGAACATGTGTGTCTTTGATCTTAAACCATAGATATAGACTCAGTAATTCTTATGTGAAGTAATCTTTATATTCATAGAGATTTTTGAGATGAAGTAGGCATGTTGAGACTAAGTAGACCTATATTTGAGACTAAGTAGGTCTAAATTTGAGACTATGTAGGCCCATATTTGGGATGAAGTAGGCCTATATTTGAGATGAAGTAGGCCTATATTTGAGATGAAGTAGGCCTATATTTGAGATGAAGTAGGCCTATATTTGAGATGAAGTAGGCCTATATTTGCACCAAGATAATATTGTTTTTTATCACCCCCATCCCCTCTATAACCCATCTACAGCTGACTATCCACTCGGACAAACAGCCCAACTTTATCAATTTGTTGTCATTTTATCTATCACGACCGAGCAATTTTCCTCTGAAAAATAATGGCTTAAGGGCAAATGAACATCCAGATCTGGACGGTAGAACATAATTGGATTGTTTGTGTGGCCTCCGGGTAAGTGTAGGAAAGCTTCCTTCAAATGACAGGTTAAACGGCATTTCCAGCCACATTTGAAAGGCTCATACTGGCACTCTGCTTTAATAAAGCCGTGTACTGTTTGTAAACGACTCTTTAGACTCCACTAGGAAGTGGAGCGAGGAAAATTTCATCAGATCCGAAGCCAATAGGCACGTAATCAGGAAGTCCAGAATGCGCTTGTCACCACTAAAGCGGATAATTAATGAGATTGCCTTATGAACTGATTAATTACCTCCGCCCCAGCGGAGGCGCAGGGTGAGAGGTAATGTTTTAGGTGGCGTGTGTTTGTTCGTTTGTCTGAAAAACAACAACTACTAGACCGATTTTAATGAGACTTGGTGGAAGGGTGTTAAATTTTGTGGAGTGGATCGGAAGGACAGGGCGGGTCCACGGGCCGCCCAAACACAGCCGAACTGACCATTCACCTCCATTCATTTTAGACTATGCTTACACTTCAATTACCAAAGCGTTTTTCATGAAACTCGGTGGAGGGGTGCATCATGGGCCATCTTAGAACCCGTTACATTTTGGAGTGGGTCCGAATCACGGGCCGGATCCACGAAGGAAAACAATACTTAGAATGGAGCCAGCTACCTCCGTGAGGGTACTAGAGACACAGGGTTCGGACTGGGGTGTGTGCGCCTCTACGCATTTCCTCGATCCCTCCTCCTATCGATTTTCCTCGAATAAATCAGGTGATTCATTCCGAACTGTGTGGCAGAGAGAGAGAGAACGGCGTAAAAGCACAGTCAATTATGCACTAACTACGGCCTCCATGGGTTCCATTCACTAACGAGAAGCAAGCTGGTAATTAACGTTGCCGATGATTAAGCCCTATAGAAGAGTAGACAGAGTGCACTCACTAACAAGCCTCTCATATCACACAAAACAACATCACTGGATGTGTGTATCTTTATTGATTTAGGCTGTTTTAGGGAGCCTTAAATGGCTGCAATTGTAATGCTAAATAAAATATTTTATATTTTTTAAATAGTCTACAGCCTCATGTGTGTCTTATTTGGGTTTATGTTATTAATCATTGTTGTTAAGTGTTTGCGATCAGTAGTTTTGTGACTATATTGGTAATACTGTACTCATCTTTAGAATCAGAATCAGTAGTTTTGTGACTATATTGGTAATACTGTACTCATCTTTAGAATCAGAATCAGTAGTTTTGTGACTATATTGGTAATACTGTACTCATATTTAGAATCAGAATCAGTAGTTTTGTGACTATATTGGTAATACTGTACTCATCTTTAGAATCAGAATCAGTAGTTTTGTGACTATATTGGTAATACTGTACTCATCTTTAGAATCAGAATCAGTAGTTTTGTGACTATATTGGTAATACTGTACTCATCTTTAGATCAGTAGTTTTGTGACTATATTGGTAATACTGTACTCATCTTT